>NC_053517.1:5367500-5535000 GCF_016920715.1 Anopheles arabiensis | reverse complement strand
GAGCTTCAACCACTTCGACAAGAACCGAACCGGCCGATTGGCGCCGGAAGAGTTCAAGTCGTGCCTCGTCTCGCTCGGCTACTCGATCGGCAAGGACAAGCAGGGCGACATGGACTTCCAGCGCATCCTGGCCGTGGTCGACCCGAACGCGTCGGGCTACGTGCAGTTCGATGCCTTCCTCGACTTCATGACGCGAGAAAGCACCGACACCGACACGGCGGAACAGGTTATCGACTCGTTCAGAATTTTGGCATCCGACAGGGTAAGTTAATCTGGGGATCCTGCTGAAGTCGCACGAATGTTCACTTACGAATGTGCCCTTCCCCTCTCTCTAGCCTTACATTCTTCCCGATGAGCTGCGCCGCGAGTTGCCACCGGATCAGGCAGAATACTGCATCCAAAGAATGCCACCGTACAAGGGCCCGAATGCCATCCCCGGAGCGCTGGACTACATGTCCTTCAGTACGGCGCTGTACGGCGAGAGCGACCTTTAAGGGGTGCCCGCCGCAGCCGAAGCCAGCGGAAGCCCTGATCGTTGATCTCGTGCTGGCGAAATGTACACCTACACACTCACACACACACGATCACGCAAACAAAATGCCAACAAAAGTAGTGTGCCTGCGCAACGAAGTGCATCGCGCATGCCCTTACCGCGCCGCCATCAACAGTTATTTCGACTCCCGTCTCTATTGCTGGTTTTTATTTTTATGTTTATTATCACTATGGAAGCGTAATGTGCCGCCTTTGGAGGAGCGAACACGGTCTCGGACGATGGAGGAAACAAACCCAGCACGGAGCAGCAGCTTGCGTACGATCCTCCGAGTAGTTGTGTGTGCTTAAGAGGTTAGAAGCCGATTCGGGTGCGCAACAATCCGATCCGACAGCATCTCGCGGTGAACACAGCGGCACAGGTGAACTAGTAAGAGGAGCATGCATTGCGCGTGCTCTAGCCATCAGGATGTGTAAAGCTAGATTGACACAGAACAGGAAAAGTGTTATTCGTTCGTTCGTACAGGAAAAAAAGTGTCAGGAAAAAAGTGTTTACTAACTGGTCGAGAACAGAAAAAAAGGAAGGAGGATCAACACAATACTACGAGCAAAGTGCTGCCGCCGTCGCTGCTGCTGCTGCTACTGCTGCTGATGATGATAATCATGTTGAGCAAACCATTTTATTTTATTGCATATTTATTATGATTACGATTACGATTATTACGCTACGATTATGATTATTATTTTCTCTTTTCTTTGACAAGATGATGATAATGATGATGATGATAATAATACTAGTGATCGTCGGCATAGAATCATGAAAAAATGGGGGAAGGATGAGCGGGCGATCGATCGAGTTCTTTGGAAATCTTATTTATATAATAAAAGAAAACGGAAAAACACACACAACAACAACAACAGCAACAACAAAAAGAGAAGAAACAACAAAGAACAACACAAAAATGTAAAAAAAAAACATACAAAAAGCCTAACAAACACAACTTTCTAACAAACCAAAAAAAAAAAAAACAACAACCGTGTGCCAAAAGTCTTGAATTTCATTGGTGTGTTTGTGTTGTTTGTTGCCGTTTTTAAAGCGCATTCTTTGAGCTGTCGCGAGCCATCGTTTCCGGTTGGGAGAATGTTTTGGAAAAGGATTTTTTTAAAGGAAATGCTCATCCTTAATTCGATCGTCGTCAAATCGCTGACTCGAGTCACTTTTATTCAACACCAAAACCAAAACGGTTGATACGGTCGATACAAATGTTTCTTACGCAGTAAAAACACGGTTTTTTTTTATTATTATTACTTCGATACGCCTGGTCGTCGTTATTCGATATTTACAATAGATCCTTTTCCTACATAATATTCAACAATGGGTTTTTTTTAAATAAGTGCGATAGTATTTACAATGCTTTCAAGCAGTCGGTCTTTCCGTTGGAGCGGTTTAAAAAACGGTTAGAATAAGCTAGTAGGCTGTGGTGCTCTTCGTGGTGTGAGCTCTCCGCGTCCTTCTGTTTAGCTTGCACTCGAGTTGGCAGGATCATGGTTCACCACCTGCTGTCCGATCACGGGCACAGCGAGCGATTTTAACGTGATCTTCTGTTTCACCGTTCGATAGAATCCTCCGTAGTACTTGCAGGCCGTCTTACATCCAGAGTACTGTAAAAGAAAAGGAAGCCGCGCGTGTTAGATATAATGGCACTATGGTTTAACGAGCTGAGTAGTGAAGATCGCGGTACGGGGTTAGTAAGATACTTACACAAATCACATCACTGCACATTAAATCGCGCACGATGCGCTTCTCCTCGTGCAGTATCTTGCAGTAGTCCCAGCACATGAAGCAGTTGGGCCGATCGGTACACTCGTCCGTCACGACGATGCTGTTGATCTCCTCGTGCAGATGGTTGGTCAAACAGATCGCACGGCACTGGCGCACCGGTTCCGCCATCGGTGCGTTATAGTCGCTGATTCGGTGAATTATTCTGCCCGCGCTTAATCCAACACAGCAGCACAGAAGCAACACGATCGTTCGTGCGGCGCTATTATTGTTGCACTTCATGTTCACGATCACGATGTTTACTGGTCGTATTGGTACTGGTCGTGGTCGTATTGCTATCACGATCACGATTTTTTTTTTTTTTCAGAATGTTACGAGTCACTTTGTTTTACAACTGCCAACGGTACATCACTATCGGTTCGCTCTCCGTAATACTGCTTAGGGAATGTGTTCGTCACAGCTTGACGGTCAGAATGGTAATGAGCCACCAGCCCCGATGAGGAGATCCTTTCTATTTGGACGCATCCCTACCTCAAAGGGTAGAATCAGTGTGAGTGGAATAGCCACACACCGAGCGGGTGAAAGGGGTACAACACACACGTGGAAGGGGTTTTTACAACGCGAGGCGAAAGGGTTGCTTCGATTCATTCATAAAAACTGGCCCGGCATGGGCAGCGCTAGGGCGGGGTAGTAGCGAGTGCACGTGCAAGAAAAATAACCGGAAACATCTGGCCATCCTTGTTGCGAGGGCATATTTCACACACGGGTGCAAACAGGTAGGGAATAGGTGACCCGGGGGTAAGTGTGTGCGTATGTGTGTGTAAGGGTAAACCGATCGACCATTGAAGAAATAGCAGCATCTCCCACTTCATTTCGGAAAACGTTGCTATCCTTGCAGACATCCCGAATAACAAGCGGAACGGAATTTGTCGCGGCCAAAACAGAAACAATGGACAGCGGAAACAGCCGCGAAATGGCCGGAAATGGTCCCAACCTTTGCAAGGGGGAAAACCCAACGCACTCGGAACTTTTGAAAAGAAGTGACAGGAAGTGTAGTGCAGTGTAGTGCTGGCAAACAGCAATTAATGTTTCGAGCCGTCGCGGACCGGTTTGGTGTTGGTGTGGAGTGTTTGTGTGCAGCAAACGGAGCAACTCAAATGGATGGAAAACAAAACACACGCATACCCAAAGGGAGACGCGATCGCAAAGCAAGCACCGGTCATATCCAAGGCAACAGGAGCAGAGATGAACGTCTACTGACCACTGTCTGGCAGCGTGAGTTGTTCCGAAGCGTTCGTTACCATGAGATGACCACATCATATCTCGTAGTCGCGGGTAGTGCGAATACCTTCCCAAGCCCCGGGGGAAGACGGCGCCGAGGGTACACCCCGGGGGAGAAACCCATTAAAAAACAGCCAACGTGCAAACGAATCAATGAACACGGGCAGGGTATTTCCCGTTCATTGATAAATTCTGCCCCCCTCACTATCCCATTCAACGACTTTCACGTCGGGTACGGGCAAGTGCGGGCAAGCGGGCCACGGTACGCCTTCGACGTCCTGTTCGTTTTTCCTGTGGTCGCATTAGCGCTTTTCAAAACATAAACAACAATCCCGTACCGGAGTGCCGGAGAATTTATTGCCCCTCGTTTGGTCACCTGTGGGCAGGTAGAGGGACTGGCCAGCTGGCTCCAGGTGACGAATCCACGTCCACACCACTGTGGTTTGTGGTGTAGCGCCGGTTTTATACCCCGTTTTTTTCTCCAACGAGTGGGGGTTGAAAAAGCGTGTGCCATTGCTGGTACATGGAGAGAAAATGCTCTTGTTATTTTATGACACTGTTGTCTTTTGACCCTTTTTTGGTGTAGAATAAGAAAGACACAGTAAAAAAATGGTCCTTCGGTTTAGTTGCGATGTGGAGTTGGTTTTTACTACGGGGCAGGATATCCTGGTGGTGGCGATCGAAGGGGAGAAAGATCGCCATGGTACGCCAATGGTGTCATAACAATTGATTACATTTTATTTCGCACAGTATCGCAGTACACTCTAAAAGCTAATGCTTTCCGCTTTCTATTTCATAACCTATGGTCACTTTGAATTGAATAGCAAAACAACACAAACCTTTGGGGTGGTTGGTTCTTGGAACGTGAAAGCGTGAAATGATCTAACGCTAACAACTAAACAACTAATCTAACAAAAAAAAGCTTATACACCTCCATGTATCCCCACATCCAACGAAAGTTCTCCCGCGTCCTCAAAACTTCAACAAAACGCTTTCCGTCTTGGAGTACACGCTCCAATCCTTGCGGCGCGCATTATCGTACACGTAGCGCAGGGCCATCGCGGCCGACCCGGGTGCCGCCCCGGACACGATCAGCTCCAACTTGCGCTCCTTGTCCAGCGTGCTGCTGAGCGACGTGTAGTAGGGCACCTCCTGCGGCGCCAGGATCGACGAAAAGTGGTTCCGTACGTGCGCGTTCAGGTCGGCCTCCGCGTCGAACGTTTGATCACAGTATTCGCACAGAAAGATGGAGGAGCCCCCAGAAGCCAGTGGTCGGTCGGTTTCGGTCCCAGTAGCTGCTGAGTCGGGCGAACGGACGCGATGCTTCGATTTTCTCGGCACCTTGCGCGTCGCCGAGACCTCACCTTCCGGGGAGTCATGGGCTTCCACCGGCTCGACGTAAAACAGCTGCCTGCCACCAGTCTCCTTGAGCGTGAGCGGTGGCTTCGGGTACTCTTTGCTTTCCGCGAGAAAGATTTGCAAATTGTCCGTGTTGATGTTGTACGCGGCCGAGTGGACCTCCTCGTGCCGGCTGCGCTCATCGTCGTCCGCGGTGCGGTACGTGCAGAACGAGCACGAACGGCCCACGGGCGCCCCGTGCTTCGACTCGTGCTCCAGCATGTGAGCGTGCTGCAGGAAGCGGGCCGGACAGCGGGCACAGTAGTACATGGTGGTGGGTCCGGGGTCGAGCAGTCCGGCCGTGTCGAACGCTGTGCCCGTCCCCGCCGCCGGGCTGTTGCTCATGTGCTGCTCCAAATGCTCGGTCAGCTGCTCGACCGTTGCCGCCCGAAACTGGCAGGAAATGCATTCCAGTTGCTCGCTTGGGACGGCCGGCGCCACCGTCCCACTGTCCACCAGGACGGTCGAAGGCATGAGGGCACCGTTGAAGTGGATCAGCTCCGTGGCCGCCGGGTCCTTGTCGAGGATTTCCACGATCGGCTCCAGCGTGTTTACCTCGTCCAGGCTGAACGGTGCCAGGGGCGGTGGAATGGACGAGCTAACGAGGGCATCGATCGATGTGCCGGTGCCGTTGCCAGTGGAAACGGTCGGCGGATGCACCACGTCCTCGATCACGTACACGGAATGTGGTTGGTTCTGTTTGCTATTCCGTGGCAGCTGCTGACCGTCGGCACCGTCGACGAGCGCCGCGGGGTCGTCCCTTTCCGCGTTCACGTGCTCAATGAAAACGTGTCCATTGTGCTTCAGGCGACAGTGTCTCTGTGGAGCGAGAGAGAAGCATATCGAGTATGAGTTAAAGCGGGAAAAGAAGCACAAGATGACAGGAGTAAGCATGCAAATACGTCACAATCACCACGGATTAGTCACCGTAACCCAACTCCCTGTGTGTGTGTGCGCGCGTGTGTACCTGAATCACATGTTTCCAGTTAGAAACCTGATGGCAATGGCCACAGCGATACGGTGCACTGTGGCGCCAGGTACCGGTGGAAGGCACCGCCAGCCCGCGTGTGTGTGAGCTACCGTCACCACCCTCTCCGGCGCCCAGTTCCGGCGGCGGCGGCGGCGGGAGATGGTTCGTTTTATCTCCAGCACCGCCAGGCGTTAGTAGTAGTGGTAGTAGGGGTGTTCCATTAGTAGTAGTACTAGGCATATCGTTGTTGCTAGTGTTAGCTGCACTTTTACTAAGGCTACAGTGGGCCGCCGAACCCGTCGGTGGCGTCGGCGTACTACTGGAGGAGGGTGATGTAATGTTATTGTTTGCCGTACTGTTGCCACCACCGCCGCCGGCCTTCCCGTACGCTTCCTGCTCCATTGCTTCATCCAGCTGCAGTTGAAAGGGAGAGGTGGCCGCCACCATGCCAGCATGACTGTTTGTCGTATGCAGCAACAGCTCCTCCTTGGTCGGTGTACTAAAAAAAAAGTGTGGCCAGATAGTTACTCCACACTGAAAGCAGGATCCGAGAATCGTTGTACCAACTTACCTAAACTCACAAAATTGACATTTAAAATGGTCGCCTTCGTCCACTTTTGCCGACGTCTCATCGTGCGCTGGCTTATCGTCAAGCAGCAAGCTGAACCCGGGCATGTTGGCCAACGCATTCAAATCTATGTTGAACGCACTGCACGCCGCCACCAGATCCGACATGCTGCTCTCGTTGAACGATTTGTTCGGGAAGTTGGTCGACTCCTTCGCACTGCCACTACCACCGGCAACAGCAGTAGTAGCACTAACACCTCCTGCTCCTCCACCACCACTAGTATTGTCCGTTATGTGCATCAGCGTGATGTACTTGTTGTACTTGGTGTAGTTCCGGCGGCCCGTTTCGTCGTTCATCAGCACGCCCGCATTCTTGTGGCTCGGGTCACGGATCGTCTTCAGCCGGATGTGCTTCGTAATGTCCCAGCGCCAGTTGGAGCGATACGAGCAGAGCGAACACTCGAACGGTTTCTTGTTCAGGTGGCCCACGATGTGCACGTGAAACCGGGACGCCGTCGACGCCCAGAACGAGCAGTGCGGACACTTGAACACCCGCTTCATCAGCCCGGTCGCGTTCGGATCGTTGGAGGCCAGTTTGCTCGTCACCTCGCCGTACCCGGGCGCCGTCTCGATACCGCAGTACGTTTCCGATTTGCTCTCCAGGATTTCTACCTCATCGTCGTCCACCTTGGAGCTGGCGGAGGTTGAAGCGTCCGGGCGTGCTGCTGGTGTGGCCGAATCCGCACCGAACAGGTTCGCTTCGAGCAAACTTCTCCACATCTCGTTCGAGGCACTGTCGCCGGGGTCGCCCGTCTGGGGGAAAAGATTCTGGTTCGATTCGTCCATCGATTTCTGCAGCAGCGAGGTGATGAGGTCCTCCTTGTGGGACGCTGCAATGTGGTTCGCTAGATCCAGCGTGGACTCGAAGCTAAGCTCGCAGAATGTGCACTTGGTCTGGGGCGACGACGGTAAGCTCATTGGGGATGGTGGGTGGCTGTGCCCCACTCCCACCTCCGGTGGCATTAGCACCGACATCGGTACCGGCTTTAGCAGCTCCTTTTCCGGCTTGGCGGGTGCTAGGGGAATTAGGTTGGGGATTGGTCTGGAGCGCTTTTTCGGCACCGTTTCATTGTCTTCGGAGGATTTGCGGCCGGTTTTGTGGGAAGATGAGTCCTACGAGTGAAGGGAGGAGCTATTAAAGGATATGATCTGAAGTGGTGAAAATTGGGGACTCTTACCCGTTCCGGTGATGTCACAACACTCTGCATGCCATCCATCTCGGACTTGATTGGGGCCTTGAGTGCTGCACGGGGGATAAATGAAGTGAAGTAGAGGGAAAATTCAATATTGGATGTACAGTAGCAATAATACACTTTGTTTGTCATCTATCTCGTTTCTGGACCACCATCGCGCGAACACAATTCTATGTAAAGAAAAGGTTTGTTTTGGTTTGACCTAATTATCCAATAGACTCTAAGCATACTGCGATATTGCCCCCGCGTTTGACCCAGAATGTACCATATGACGCGACCTCCATCCTGTGCTTACTTCGATTGAAATAGCTCAACAAAATAATCAATTTACCCAAAAGAGACGAAGTCCACGTTTGCTCGACGTTCCTCAGCAACAGCGATGGCAGCAGAGATGCAACAAGTTGCTGCGTATACGCACCACCCACACCCAGCGCATCCAAAACTTTGCTCGCTGAATCCTTCTCGGAACTGTCCTTTTCAATCGCCTCCCGTCGCTCTTCACTATTGTCCACCGGTGTCACACCTTTATTGCCCGACTCCACCACCGGTACGTCCGCACCGCCGTGCACCATTCGCAAGTGGCGTACCAGCTTCTGGTAGTGGCGCGAGGCGTACACACATCGTTTGCACTCGTACACACTAATCTTCTCCCCGTGGGTGTCGCGTAGATGCGTCAGATAGCTGCGGGGGTTTTGCGTAAAGTAGCTGCAGCTGCCACACGCGTAGTTGCGCTTCACCTTACACTGTGGCAGCCGTTTCAGCTCGCCGTGATGGTGGTGTGGTGCGTTATCGGAACCAAGGCTATCAGCAGCAGCAGCAGCAGCAGCAGCATCGATAAGTTTGGTCTGTGGTTCGCGTTTGACGCGTCGTTCAGCAGCAGCGGTAGTAGTAGTGCTGCTGGCCAGTTGCCGTTGCGCTGCTAGTTTGCCTCTGGTGCGTCGCACCATCGAGGGCATTTCGATGCTGGTGGAAAATCGGGCTGGTTGTCCTGGAAGGAGAAAAAGAAACCGTATGGTGTGTTAGATAATGGAGTGCTGGCGGAGAAGGCGGATATCGGGAGCACGTTCAAATTGGGAGACGCCACAGAGCGACTCGTTCGTACCATTGTGGTTGGCGTTACTGTTTTTGTGTAGCAAAATAATGGTAAAAACACCCAACCCGTTCGGCACAATTGACCGAAGAAAACACAATCTTATTTACACAGTTTTTGCCTCCCTCCCCCCCAGTTCGCTATCACTGGCTGCTCTTGTGTGTGTATGTGTGTAGCTCTCCGTGGTGTCGTGCTGTACGTGGCTGACATTTGTGTTTGGCGCATGCGCAATAGAAGTTCCGGAGAAGCGGACGGACACCCTGCATCAACAGCTGATGGGAGGGTGACAGCCGCCGTACGCGAGAGCGATAAGGAAGTTTGTATTTCAATTTCAGCGCTAAACGCTTGAACGGTTGACAGTTTGAAAAAAAGTGGCTTTAAACTGCGTTCCAGCAATCAATAGAGCGGTTTGTTGTTACCTTACAATTTATTCATTTAAGCCTCTCACGGATGTCCCCTTTTCCGAGGGCGGTCGTCCGGGCAGGGCAAAATGACTCCCGTGCTGCTGCCCCGTGCTCTTCAAGGCATAAACAATTACCAATTTAATACACATCCACACACGCGCACACACACATCCGTTCTCGATTGCCGCGCTACTTAGGCGAACTGGGCCGCAAAGAACGTCTAGCTAAGCGGGGTACACATGATCAGTACGAGCGTCGTCAGAACGCCAACTAACGCGCGCGAAGGCTAACCAGAGACATTCAATTGAGCGGCAGTCACGTGTCGCCCTCTGCCGTCCTCCTCTGCTACCCTTCACAGGCACACGGACACAGTTTAAAAAAGCAAACCCCGCGTCACCCGCCGCTGCAAGATCTGCATGCGCTAGACGAGTTAGTAGTAGATCGCCTCCACTACGGAGGAAGATATTTAAACAGATGAGTCGTTGTTGCTTCGCTGCTGCGCCTCCTCGCTTGCGTTGGTGGGCCGTGCAAAGCAGGCAAGCCAGCTCTTTCCCGAGTACCCACCATGTGTATGCCGCCGCTACTGCTTTGAGAGACTGTTGAGCTGCTGGATTCGTCTAATTCTAATCTCTGCAAACGCCAACCAACAGAAGAAACAGCTCTATTATAGTGTGTCCCGATTTTCCATTGCACAACAGCACACGTCACTCGCTATCCGAGAGGGAGGGAGGGAAGGAGGGTTGCCCACACACACACCACTGTTGAACACTGATAAGAGCCGAGCAGACACGCTCAGGCAACCACGGGGAGCCGTTTTTCTTCACTGGTGCAAGGAGAATACACTCTTAAGCTCCACAGCCTACTGCTACGGTTGGCAGTGACAGCATCTACAGCAGCAACACAGTTTGTGTCACTACGACCACGACGTTTGCAGATGTTTGCGAGTGGCGGCAGACTGTGGGGTTTGGTTTGTGGGGATCGTTTTGTTGCTAAAAATAGCTCCACTAACTAATACGCTTCACGTTAGAACGAACGGTCTTTTGCACAATCAAATCGGTCTCAGTATGGCGCACCGAACTCAGAGCTCAGAATTCTAGGCTGCAGACAGTTTGCAGAGATGCAGACACAGACAAAACACACTCGATCACGTCGATCATCTCTCTTTTCGGGGGTTCGGGGTAGTGTTCAAACAGTGAAGATCGCTCCACCCCGTCGTTCGTTCTGTTTTACGCAGTTATACAACGCGCACTCTCGCGCACACAACACTTCTGCGCTGGGCTGGGCGGTAACAGTGCGCCAGACTATTCTAATGCAGCTCGGTATCGGCAGCGCTTTTTTTCCATGAGTCCCCGTGTCACCCGTGCAGGACGGGGAGGGGGAGTGTACTAGATGTACTGGCACATACAGTCTCTGTGTGCGCGAGAACGCGAGAATGCGCCCGACCACAAGGCCCTGGCGATGCCGCCACCGCTAGAGCGCAGTTTGAGCGCAACGCTATTTTACTCTCTGCACACAACAAGTCGCGATGTGCATAGTTACATGCTCATCGCATGTGAGAGTGTGTGGCTATACATATATGCACATGGCAGTGCCTCCTAGCACAGCGAAAACACTCCCGCGGAGATCTGCCCCTGCCCAGCGCGCTTGATTACGCGCATTTCTTGCGCACATGTGTGCGACGATGATGCATGGGAGGAGGAAGAGAAGGAGGAGGAGAAAAGCGGAAGGAAATAGGGGTGGTGTGGCGCAGTATTGGAAGCATAAGCGCGTATCTGGCTCGCGGGATGTACGCTTGGTGCAAAACCGTTTCGTGCCGACGCAGCATTAGCGTTAGATTGCGCGGTACAGTCGGTTGCACGCAACTGGGTACGTGGAGAGGCTTTGGGAATGTAAAGAGTTGACAATGGGTGGAGGGCGTGATGCATTGTGACTGTTTGAACCATGCAATCGGAAAGCAAAGATGAAATATTCACAAATTTAATTTAATTAAAAATCGCGTTAAATGCTGTCCGCGTTCCACTGTAACACACTGTACACTGTGTGGAGGGATCGTAAAACGAGCTGACCTTTGCTGAAAAGTGCAACCGGCGGAGGTTGATTGTGGAGGAGACGAACTGTTGTGCTTAGTTGAGATGATTGAAAGCATTTGCTCCAGGGGGGGGGGGGAGGTTGGCGAGATCTTGCTCGATTCGAGGAGTTTGCGTCGCTTAGAGTTGTGAGCGCGCGCTCTCTCTATGTGTACTACGATTAGTAATAATTAATGTTTGATTTTTGATCACTTTGTCGGCACATTTGTCAGGGGAGTCAAACGCCAAATAACGCAATCGCAAACCTTCAAAAATAATTAATTACCCCCGAAAAAAACACGGGTTTGACACTCCCGCGGCTTAATTAATAGTGTTGTCAAACCGAATGTTCCTCCATCCAACCGAAGCACGATGAAAGTTTCAGTTCCCTTTTTCATGGTGAACCGTCGCTCCAAACAGCAGGAAACCCACAGCACACCCGGGTCCGGGTCTTGCATTCGTTTTTTTTAAACAGCCCAATGATTAAGACATTAGAAAATCATTTGAAGCAGCATGCGAAAGGTTACTGGGACCGAGTGCTGCTCCCACGAGAGTGTTCGTGTTGTGCCACACGATCATCATCCGCGGGTCATCCGCGGGGGGGGGGGGACGGTTTCGGTTGCCGGCCCTTCCGGCGATATCCACGGCACGGCGGATAATCAATGAGCGGAGATTCATAGCCGTGCAGTTTAATTTAATTTATCCCGAAACGAGCCCCGCAACACATCAATGAAAGAGCTTCGTCGTTGAGCTCTTAAAAGAAAAGTGGGAAGAATCAGCAGAACGGCTGTGGTGTGGTGTCGTTGGTGTCAATTGGAAGTGGAAGCAACCGGAGGCATCCGCGGAGTGCGGGGAAGGGATGGATGGAAGGGGGGACAAAAAACCGCAAGAATCTCGCCCCTCCCCGCCTTCTTCGCCCCATCTACCCAAAGCACCGGCGTTCGGCATCAATCTCATTTACACTTGTTTATTATTTTCACCGAACCGTGCGCTCTGTTATTAAATATAATAAATCATCAAAGATCAGGTGATTTGAGACGATTTGATGTCCGGCAGCAGGGGCAGGGCTATCGGCGGGGCAGCTATCCGGGCCAGTCGTTCCTTCCTTCGGGACGGGACGGAGCGCTAATTCGCTCCGGGGGCTGGTTGCCTTGCCAACGGTGCCCCATCTTTCATGGTTTCCAATTTTCTTCACGCGAACAATAAGTTATGTTTCGGGGCAATGTTGCTGCTGTCTGGCCGGTTGTTCGCGTCCTTTGAGAAGCATTAGCCGCAAGGGGTAGTGCTGCTTTTTGTGTGCTCTCCTCTTCTCTGTAAAACCACTGGTGAGCCTTTGATTTGTGGATGTCTTCATTTAAGCGGTGCCGAAGGAATGTGTTGCTTGTTTGTTTCCTTCGCTGTTAGGCGCGTTTGTTTTAGGGCTTAGGACACGGAGGAAAGCTCCCTAAAATAGTCGATTCTTTCGAGAGAATATTCTCTATAAAAAGCTTCTTCAGCTTCAAGCTATTAATTAATCCCATCTCAATTATGACGCACACACGCACACACTTTTATCCAACAAAAGCAATAGTTGAACACATTATATATCTCATTACAACTATTCTACCTTATGTGAATGGGTTACAACATAATTCAGCGGTGTGTAACACACACACAGGGCAAGCGGTTCATTATAAAACCATTAGCCCAACCGAAAACAATCCACAGAGAGCTTGTAAAGCTTCGTAGTGATCCCGGTACCAAGCCAGAATTGAGGCCCGTGGATCCGTGGAAGTGTCTGGGACCGGGGTGATAATTGTGATGAAAGTTGAATGAAACGAAACACTGCCAACATACTACAACGGCTTAATTTGGAACTAACCAAAGTGAAAAAGCCTCAAAATACTCTCTGTTGCAGCAGCAACAACGCAACGCAGCATGATCGTTAGCCATGTAAGGGTATGTTTTTTGGAGGGTAATTTTCGGTAACACCGTTTGTTTGTGTTGCGTGTGTGATCCTTTGGCGCAGCGGGACTGGTTTTTTTTGGAAGTCAGCACAGAGGATCAACTTTGTGGTTAATTTTATGTCGAAAATATCACCTTTTTTTTGGCTTCGCATCGCATACCATCTTCCTTTTTTACATTCGGTCCCTTCAAAAGTCTTCTTTTTATGATGCATATGAAGTGTATGAAAAAGTAGCAAAATTAGGTAAACAGAAACCAATCATTCGAAGCGATCAAACATGACGAAACTTGCGTAAAGAGAGAGCATCTCTTCCGGTTAGATCTTGGTGAGTGTGTGTAGGGTTTTTTTTGGAGTCAGTTTTATATGAATTTTGTTAATGAATTAAGCTAACCACAATCCCGTTTGCCCCGAACGAACGAACGAACGAACGGGTCCGTCGTAATTTGATTGGTGTTGATTGAGAGGCCGGAGCTTAACGGTTGTTTGAGGTTTAACCTTTTATTTTGGCCGATGGTTTGGTTCGTGGCTTTGGCCACGGCTGTTTGAAGAGTGCCAGCTGGGCGTGTGTGTGTGTGTTGCACTAAGTGGCAGGTATCGGTTTAATGCGGTTTTTTGGTGGATTATCTTCCTAATGCTATGTTTCGATTTGGGGTTAAGCAATTCATTGATGGTTTCAGAGTAAAGGAAAGCATACACGAGGAAGATGTACGGTATGGAAAGGACTTTATGGTTAGTTTTTGCAAGCAAATGCCACGTATTTGATTGGTTGCATGTCGCGGAGTCGTTTTGGCGTATTGTTGTGCAGCTCAATTATGACACCTTTGATTGAACTGAGACAACTTTTCGATAGCTCATTGTTAACCGTAAAATAGAACCAGCACTGCAGAATTGGAAAACTTTGCAACTCAATTTGCCATTCTCAATGTACTTATTTCTTTCGAAGCATTTCCATTTAAAAAATCTGAACCCATTTCAATGTACATTATTTTGAATTGATTTATTTTTAAAAAGGAATCACATTTTTGGAGTACGCTGCTGACACAAAATAATAATTAAAAAACGAAAACCCCCTATACTCCTCAAACAACGAAACGCAACGTTACGTGTTGTTGCTGTACTTGATCAACTACTTTCCAACGCTTCCAGTTGTTGATGGTGTAAATAAAAAAAGCGTACGTAGTAAATCACTTACATCCACTTGGCAGTACAAATAAGAAACATGTTTGTGTGTTGAAAAAGGTAACAAAATTATTCAAAGAAATTTTTTTAAATACACCGAAAAAAGGTCTAAAATTTACGTTTAATACATAGTTTTGCATCTCTCTGTGTGTGTGTTGCAGTCCCTTTGTCTGTCTCTTTCATTCCATTTCCTTCTGTTTGCCTGTTGCGAGATGTACTTTAGCCAATTGTTTCACATAGTTAGGAGTCACATCGGTTTGGGGTGGCGGTTGTATTCCTCCCTTCTTTACTTTACAAATGTCTTTTTGCTACGTATCGTACATTAGCTTAATTGGGGGATTATTTTGCACCTTTTTCTCTCTATTGCTGCAGTGTTGTATTGAAGATTTGCTGACGGCCGAAGCGATCCAACATTCTTCAACATCAACCGTAGCTTCATATTGCGGTTTGCCTCGAACTCATACTGTAGTGTAGTGAGCATTACGAATTACGATGACTGATTATTATTTGTTCGATGTTTTGTTCGATCTTTTGTGGTAAAATAATGATTCGCATGTTGTTGTTGTGGATAAGGTTGTTTTTCTTCCATTCTTTCTCTTCGATGATTCGTGTTTGTTGAAACTTTCGTACTTCTCTTCAATTCTTTTACCTTTTCGCACTCACTTATTAGTTTTTGTGTTACGAATGATATTGTTTCATTTTCATTTATATATATAGATTCATTCTTTCGACCCATACGACACCCACACAACACTTTACAGTAGGTCTGATATATTTATATATTCTGGCGCACAGAACTTTGTGTCGGCGTGTGTCTTTTAATTATTAGTTTTAATTTACTTTACTCGGTATTTATACTTATAGGCCTCTTATTGTTGTTCGTGCTATGTACATCGTTCCATTTTCCTGATATCATGATAAGATGGGAACTCTAAATAGAGGGGGGAGGGGGGCGATCCATTTCGTTTGAAAACAAAAAGCTTCAAACAATTCTAATGTACACATATACACGCACACACACACAGCCACGCACACAGACACGCACACGCACGCGCTTAAACAGTCATTTTTCCAGTTGCGGAATGATGAAACAGAAACCAATGTCCAATCGTTTAATTGCCCTAATAAAACTCCTATCAGCTGTGTTTTATTGAAACCAAAACATGTGTGGTCTCGTATTTTTTTTGCACAAATAAAAGCTTTTGATCGTTTCATCTTTTTGAAATGGGACCGCTCAAAAGGGACATTAAACATTTTGGGATCGCTTTTTTCTAGCCTTGGTTTTTGTATAGTTTCGCGCTCTCACTATCGCGCGTGTTTGCATCGTCAGTTCTCTTTGCTTGCTACTAGCGCCACTCCGCATACGGTGGCGACTTGTCGAAGTGCATGCATGTGCGAGCGTTCCAGAGCCAATGGCGCTGTGTTTGTAGCGTGTGTGTGTGCATGGGAATACGCCTTTGAACTAGTTTTCGTTAAACAATAATTACAGGTAAAATATTAATTAAAATAAATAATGCAGCTGTGTGCATGGTTTACACAAGTACACACAGTTCTGCGGGAGCGGGGAAAGCAGGGACAGGGAGCTTCGTTGTGCAAACATTCGGTTCTACCTACTGGTAAGATTGCTTCTTGGAGGGGGGAATGGGAACACAGGATCGAGGATAAAATTGCAATTTCCAAACTGGGAGCACTGTTTCGTCCGGCGCAACTGACCACACATGTACAGATTTTAGGAACACACTTTCCGACTTTCCACCCATCTCGCTCGCCCGCTCGCTCGGTTAGTGTAAGAAGGAATTGCATAGAACGCCCCATCATAGAGCACCGGCTTAGACACTGTCCGCCGTCCGGTTTCACGTATTGTTGTACAGCAGCGATTCTATGCTAAACGGGTTGGGCCTGATGCTGTTGCGCGGTGTGTCACTGCCGGCTCCATCGTCCAGCAGCCCGTCCCCGTCGACGCTGTCCCGGCGCTGCATCGAGCAGTCCTCCGGTTCGTCGCCCGACTCCGCACCGCCCACCACGTCGATCGGATCCTCGTCGTCGTTGTCGTTGTCGTCGTCGTCCTCCGAATCGCTGCCCGAGTTGTTCCGGTGCTGGGATAGGTACTCGGCCTTCAGCGCTTCCAGATCGACGGTAATGCCCTTGGCGCGCAGTTTCCGGGCTTGCCGCTCGAGTGCCTTCGCTATCTTCTTCCGACGGCGGGCTCTGCACGGGAAGAGAGGCGCAAAGAGAGAAAGGATTGTTGTCCGGTTAGTTATGTGGAGTGTGGTGAAGTGATTGTTGTAAATACAATTATTGTTAATGAATCACACGCCGATGTTGTAGGTTAAATGATTAATTATTCTTATCAAGAATGCGAGAAAATGCGCGAGAATGCGATGCATTTGTTGTTTACGCGCGTTGCTCACCCCTGCACCAACAGATGGCGCTACTGTACTGGTTTTGAGCTAGCCTGCTGCAGCACATTGGCTGCAATTTGGCGATGTTTTTGGTCAACACTTTTCCACATTGGACAGTAAATAGGTTTGCTTTCCATTTTTCAATTTGCTTTATCAATCGATACGAATTTCAATTCAAAATTTATCTCCTTCTTCCTTCTTTTTTCTATTTATTTTCTTCATCCAAAATCGAACAGCAACGTGAAACATGTGTTTGCTCCTATTTGGTAGATAATAACAAACCAATGAGCAAATTTTCCAGCAACCAATTTATGGTCACCGATTATCGACCCGGTTGCCGCCCCGCACGAGATGCAATTTGCTTTTGATTACAAAACACTAATTAAAACACCCCAATCGCGTCCCTCTCGGTTCGATTCAGCAGTTTCGGCTGCCACCTGTCACCTGGTGGCCGTTTTTCAAGCGAGGGTGAACACCGTCGCCACCGCCGCCGGGACGAAGGGCGAGAAAAGCGCGTAAACAAAAATGGAAAACACTTGCGCCATTTTGTGTGCGCCCGTGCTCGTCCTGTGGGCGAGGGTTGTCTGTGTTATTGTTTTTGTGTTTCCCTCCCCCGAGGGCGAGTGATTTTCCCCGCATTTTGAACGCGTGTGGTGGAGTTTGTGTAAAATGGCTCCAGTTGCTGTCAGCGTTTCCCGGCCCGCGGGGTGATCCAGGGGGTTTTCAGCTGCCCGTGTGCGCTTCATTTGCACACGCATATGGCTGACGGGATGGATGGATGGAACGAATGGATGTCCTGATGTGCCTGGCGGCGCTTTTTGGCTAAATGTTGTGCATTAAATGGATGCTCATTGGTGAAAAATTGAGAAGGTAAAGGGATTGCCACCATTATTATCTGACTTGTTAGTGGTTTGGAAGGTCGTCCTTTGGCGAAAAAAGTGCGTTTCCAAGCTGTTCAATGCGTTGCGCGCGGAGTAAATTTTAACTAAATTTCTCCTTAAAATCATCGCTTTTGTGTCGGTAATTTATCTCGCAGTCAAAAACCACAACCAAAATAAAATGGAATCTACAGAAGCTTTCAGAAGCTTTTCATTTAATTGCTTGCAGCGAGGGACCACTTACCAACGGCAAAACTATATCAACTACACCCCAAAGCTAATAGAAAAGCGAGTAAAAGAATTACTTTTATTCGGCTGCAATCACATATTTTTGCATTTTGTGAAGCAGCAACACAAACGCAGGATAAGTGCATCGTGCAAAAACAATAAAAAAGTAAAGTGCAACAGGAGCTTAATCCCATTCGAACGGGCACACACAGTATCATCGCTTCAGTAGCTTGTGCGTACTCGCCTCATTCCCGGGGTTTTATGCCCGCTCAGTGGCTCAATCGGTTGGGCAGCAATTTAGTAAGCCTGTGAGGTGTGTAATAAATTTACCAAAGTCAATACAGTCAACCGCGGAACGTCGGAATCGCGAGGGGGAAATTTCGGGGGTCAAAATCGAGCGAATCGATCCCCTGAAACGCTTGCTCCATTACCATAAAGAACTTGAAAAACACTCTCCCTAAAGCACCCGTGATTGTAGTGACAAATTATTATGCCATTTGCGTTGCATATGCATATGCCGATATGCACTTCCCAAAATATGCAGCCAGAGGAATAAAGCCAGAACAACAACCACAAAAAAAAGGCAATTGTGTTTGGCAAGTGGTTACGGTGCCATTAATCTGTGTGTTGTGAGCGAGCGCGCTTGTGTGAGATGTGTTTAATGCTCTCTATTTGTGTCGGGTAAGTTTCGCTTTTTTTTAATAAACTGTTGCTAGTATCTTCTCCGATATTGTGTTCTTGTGCTAGTTTTTAATAAACTTACTTTTCTCGCGCTCGCAGCTCGCTTGGCGGGATCGGTTCACCGGAACAGGACTGCGGATGGGCGTTGTGTGCGGGTCTGCCGGGGCCTTTTTTGGTGTGCTCCTTTTTCCTCCACTTGGCCCTTCGGTTCTGAAACCACACCTGTGGAGAGAGAGAGAGAGAGAAGGGAAAGAGGGTTGAGAAAAAAGAACGGTCCATTTCGAGTAGAAATATTACAGTCTAATGAATAATAAAAAGCTCATCGTGTGACGAGAGTACATGAAAAATCTGTAACAGAAAAGAACTGTGTTTCAACTGTCTCTGTGTCTGTGTCTGTGTGTGTGACTGTATAAATGAATTCATCCTTAAATTCTTCCCATTCCAAACTTCTAAACGGTGTGAAGAATGTCAGTGAAACGGAAAAAAACCCCAGGGCGGCTCGGAGTTGTCCGGCTCTCGGAGGGCTTCATGTCGAGCCTTTACGAACAGTAAATATACGTATTAGCTCAACCATCGGCCATTAATTATTTGGTCCGGAACTGCCGCCTGCCGCGCGCGGCAGTTCGGGATCGGACGATTTTCGGTTCTTTTTTTTGTCGATGCCCGATGCCGAAAAAAGAGCCCAAAAGGGACGAGATCCTCCCGACAAACAGAACGAAAAAGGATGCGCAAGGGAATGGCGGGCAAACGAACTACAGGCAAAAAACAGGGTAAGGGATTAACGTGTGTAACACTTGACTTATGATTTGTTTTTTATGTGTTCCCATTCCCATTCCGCTGAAGCCTGCGTACCAAGCATCAAGCGCAATTGGACGGCAGGCTAGCACCTCGCGCTGTGTGCGCTGATGGCTCAATTTGTTTGTGGCACCGTTTGCCAACAAAGCGCTCCGACACTCCGGGTTGCGCGGTTGAAGTTGAGTTGAAGAGGCGAGAAAATGAACCACGACAAAGTGAGAAAAGGCAAATGCTCATGTTTCTGCTTGTGTCTTACCCTTCGAAGGAGTTACTTTTTAACGTAGAGTTTCGTTACACAGTTATCACGCGCATGTGTGTGTGTGTGTTTGGGTTCCTCACTTAAGGAAGAATTTATGTACACGAATATTCGTTGTCGCTTGGCCACGTTTCATTATGCAAAGCCCATTAGCAGTTGTTGGACAGAAGAAACGCACACACAGAGACTGAAAGCTGCACCTTGCCGAGGCTTAATCCTACCGAATCGAATTTTAATATAAATATTACAAGCTAAAGTTGTAAGCGGCAGCGCAACAGAGCTGCCGGGCAAATGGGATGTTTGGTGCATGTTTGCGCCATTTTCTAGCCCATTTACAAGACCCATCCGCCGGGTCTTGAGCACGCTACGGTTACACCTTGAAGAGCATACTTGTTACAAGCTAACGATCTGCTAGCATGCAGTTTCGAGTTGGGGGCTTCTTTTCTGTTTAACAAAGTACACCAAATTTACGGCTGATAAAGCCAAACCCGGAAGCGGTTAAAATTTCATTACAATGAACCTTACTGTGCGGCAAATGAAACGAATTATTCCGAAAGCAAAAAAAAAAAAAAAATACAGGAGCAGTCAAGCCGTCAAGGGACAGTAAAATTTATGGCGATCTTTTGATGCTCTTTCCCCGGACCACTGCGAAGATGTGGCTTTTTAGTGTCAAAAAGGGAACAGGGCTCGTTTGTCCGATCCGAGTGGGTCGTGCGGTGAGTGGGCCTTTCCCTCACGGTCGATTTGATCGAACATGAATGTTTCAAGGATCATGTGATAAGAAACCGGGTGCATATTGAGTGTTGAAAAAGGGTCAGCAGGCTGTAGCAGGCTTGACGGATGACATCACGCCGCATTATCGACAAGGAATATCGAACATGAGTGGAGGGAAAGTTGAGCAGTGCGAAATGTGTTGCGTTTGTTTAACCATTCCCTATCGCATGCAAATAAATGTGCAGTGCAGAAGTTTATTTGTGTTTTAAAATGCATTTCTGTTGCTTCTGTTAAAAGGAGAGGGGATGAGAGGATGATAAAACTGTTTGAACAAAGATAAAACATAAATGAGTAAAAATCTGAATGTGCTGTGTTCGTAAACAACCAGCGCGCATTGCTTTGATTTTGTTTGTAAACTGGAAAAAGGGTGATCGAACGAGCGAACGGTTGGTGGCACTAGTTTGGCTTTCAAAAACGTCCCAAGAAAGGTCACAAAGCTACAAGATCTTCCCATGGTTTGTTGGGTCAATTTCCCTCTTTCTTTTTTGTTCTTTCAACACCCATCAATCAACACTAATCTAACAACCACTTGTTCACTGTCTCAAAATCACAGAAAATCGCCTCCTGCTGGGTCTGGAAAGTGGCAAACAAATTGTTGCAATTGTTCGACTGGCATTGCGTTTGCACCATTAACATGGAGAGCTTGTTAGTGTCGGAACAGCGCCGTCGGAAGCTGGAAGTCGTCCGCTAAGCCGAGAGAGCCGCCGAGCAAAATAGACAAACCCCCATCCCGTTGTGCCGGCTAGACAAAACGACCCACCATCGGCAGCGTTTGAAAGCATTTGTGGCTGTTGGCATTGAACTTCCGGCGCGAAAATGGTCGGCCCTTGCTTTTTTTTGTGCCAGCCAGCCGGAGGTCACACCTGCGGTTCTGCGGCCGATCAGAACGCAGACGCAGCTATGACGCACGTACGATCGTGTACGATCGTGTGCGAGGGGAGAAGATTTTGTGTGCAATTTTCCTAACGGTTGCTGGCGAGCTGGGGGGGAAATTAGCAGCTGAGGTTACTAAAGCGGCTTTCATCTCTAGCTTGCGTAAATTCGACACAGCAGGTCGGCTTAATTTTCACCTTAAATAGATACATTGAACCTGCGGAGGTTAAATTGGATGCTGTAGCGTTGATTGAGGCGGAGTGTAAGTGTACGATGTAACTCAATCCACAAGCTCTTTACCGGTTTTGTTTACGAACGATTGAAACGATCCAGCAGGACTTTCGTTCGCACGATGTACATCGAACGAATAGAATACTTTAAACGACCAACTCGCAACGACACGCGCCAGTGACAGTGTTTGAGCTACTTTCGTGCAAACAATCTCTCGGGCAAGCAACTACCTTCAACTTGTTCAGTCACTGTACGTGAATCATTTCTATGCACCAATGGCAATCCCCTTTTCGAGACGGGTGAATCTATTTTCCTGTCAATGCCGGGCCCAACACCCAAAAGGAATTGACTTGATTGCAGCCGCGTACGCAAACGCTGACAGCAGAAGAAGTTTGATTTATGGCACATTTTGACAGACCATCTTCCAGATCCTTAAGGCAAGCCAGCTAGGGTGCCACTGAAAGACAGTCGGGGGAGAGGCAAAAAAGCGGAAATTTAATACTTCCGCCTCTTGGCTTTGATAAAGTGGTACGCTACACCGCGCGACACCGTCTTGTGCAAAAGACGGTAAGTTGCCCGTTTCCCGTCCTTCGGGCACTTTAATTGAAGTAAATATTTTCTTCACCCTGCCATTGTCCGTCTAAATTGGTTGCTCCCGTTGCTGTACAAAAAAAAAGAAGAAAGAAGAAAATCACGTTGCATTCACAATCCGAGCCCTTTTGGTCTCGTTTTGCGCTCTTTTGTGACCCGTTTAACCGTTTGTCGTCCTTTGGAACGTGTGTCCTTTGGAGAGTGTGCTAAACGAAATAGCAATGGTTTTTTTGCTCCCTCTCTCTCTCTCTCCGCTCCTAATGCCTGTCACTTGGCGCTCAGGTATAGCACAGAAACAGGCGCCAAATGTGTCCGAGGCCAGCCGTGGACAAAGCATCATCCTGCACGGTCGAACAGCGGGGACCGAAATGCTGGCTGGTGAATGATTGATGGTGATTACATCCGGCCGTCCCCGAACAAGACACACACACGAACGCTCAAATTTGAACACACCGATATGCGTATTGTTTTTTGTTGAATTATTTATTACACCGCTCTAGTCTTCCCCACCCCATTCACCCATCTAATTCTGATGTGTGTGTGTTCCAAGGCTGCGAGTGGCTAGTGCTTCAAGGCTTAAAAGTTGAGCTGTATCCTGGTGAATGGGTGGGTTGTCGTCGTGCGTTTCGTTTGTCACCATCAGACACTTGTCGGGACATTGGCAATGGAGCCCAAACGAAGGTGGTGGGGCTCCATTGACGGTGGCCTAATTTGTTATCCTGAAAAGTGTCTCCAATTTCGAAAGGAACTGGCGACGGTTACAGGCAGCAAGTGTAATTTACAAGGTAGTTAGGCCCGTAAGAAAATAGCACAGTAAATGAATAGAATTGATCGATAATTCAGGGCAATTGAAATCGTTCACAGTGGAATGGCATTAATAGTTGAGTAGAGCTGGTAGAAACTGAATAAAAGCCAAATGTCTAAAGTCACTTGTATTTCCATTTTTCGCTCGTTTTCACATAAAAAAAAACACCATTATAAGGAATAATTTAGGTGAGACATTGACTTAAGACCAAACGATCCTTCCAGACTAAAATGGCAGATGTACACCATCCTATTTCACACCTATTTTTGATGTAATTTTTATGCACCACAGTCACATCGCACCCTTCGCTTTCCCGGGAAGCGTCAAGGGTCATCTTTCTGGTGCAGCAAACCCCGGCGCAGAATAAATCGTTATCTATGACGTTTGCAGACCAACAATAGGCATCGAGGCGGGATCGAAGATAAAGAATCACAGGCCTGCCTCAAGTTAACTGCCGACAGATTTGAGAGGGGCAGGTCCGAAATATGTGACAACCGCAAAATGATTCGAATCTCGTATTCGATGATTCGTCACCGCACACATCTGGGCGATTATTTTGATATTCTCGATTGTTGCCCGATGTGTGGTGGACTCGGTGGACAGCGTTATCTCGACAGCATTCGGTGCGGAACGGGCTTTATTAATATGGAAATGGTGTAATACTTTTGCGCCGAAGGGAGCTATGTGTGCTGATAGTATGTGTGTGCTTCTTCTTTGTTCCAGCATCCCTTGTTTTGTGTGGGGGAGAAGAAGCATGAAGGCACTCCAGGCAAAAAGGCAAACTATTGGAGGTGCTCTGAATTCACTGCACATAGGAGAAAAATCGTACTGGTGAGTTGTTTAAACTTCTAACCGACACAGTGCTTTAGCTCCTGTCCAGAGTCCTGTGGGAAGCGTTTATCAAAAAACTTACCAAAACTTACCAAACACAAATGAAAACAACGCTTCGTTCGTTTACTTTTGCATTTTTCTGGAACGGAGAGGTAATCACATCAAAACTATGACGATACAATTCCCATAGCATCCCTCCCTCCCCCCCTCATATCTCGAAGGGATACATAAATACATGCAGCAGCAAAGGGGAGACAAACTTCAATCCGTACGACTTTCCAAACTGCACCATACCCATCTACCCAGACTCCAAAACAGCAAGTGCGAACATGAAGGATGCGCAAAAGATGAGGATAAATTACGCACACGGGTTGCGTGGCCTGCCACGTTTCCCCTCCACACAATAGCGCCGGAAGGGATCGGACCGCTGGACGGTGTCAGAAATCGGTTACAACTTTAAATCGACTTCGCAAAATGATTTATTAAGTGTTTTAATTAATGAACACACCGAGCGAACACCACCGAGGGCTACAAGTATGTGGCTACAGTGCCAGGCGTCATACGGCGACCATCGTACAGGTATCCCGATGGGGGTAGAGAGGGGGAGGGGAGGAAGGGGATGAGGAAACCCCAACTCGAGGCCGTGGCACACGGATTTCATCTTCACCGAAAAGGGTGCCGAAAAGGGCAGCAAAGGTGAACACGAACGGCGTGCTGTTTTGAAATTCCTCTCCTCGCCTTCCAAAAGAAATGCCTTCCAGCTGGAAGATGTGATTAAAAACTAGCCTCGTTTCGAGCCTTTGCGGGAGGGGGAAGGGGGAGGGAGACTGTTACAGTGGGCAGAGTAATAACCTTCACACAACATTATTATAACTCTGGAAACTATTTAGCAGCAGCACTGGGAGGGAGTGCCCCAGCAAACGGGATAAGCCCTTACCCATGCCTTATTTGGCTCGTTTGAAGCCGTTCTTCAAAATTAAGTTGTTAAGGCTTCGGTTTCGGTCTCGATTAGCACGGGTGAGATGAAGGCAACAACAACAACAAAAAACACCCATACCAACACACGCCTTTAGAGTCTGGACTGGAAGCCAAAGGCAATGGAAGCACGGTAAAAATCATTAGCTTCACGCTCATTTCAAAAAATCCCAACGGGCGAACGGAACTGTGCTGGCTGGCCGACCGACCGAGAGAGAACGCCACGGTTGTGCGGCTACGAGGCAAAGTTCTTCGCGATTGGATGTGTTTTTGTGTGTGCTCCCTCTCTCTCTCGCTCTCTGTGTATGTGCGAGAACGGTACCCGTAAAGGTAATTAATTTTAATCAATTTTCTATACCCAAATGAAACCTCCTGAATGTGCCGAAAAAAGTTTCGATTTTTCGAACCCCACCCCACCCCGTTCTCAGGTGGTTTCCCTTCTGTGCAGGTTCTCCGGGTTCTGAGTGGAACAGAAACGTTCTCATTAGTCACACGTACGCGCTGCCAGCCAGCCATCTTCCGCGGAGGAGAAGAGGATGCAAAAGGGTGCACGTTGCTATGGAGCCCAGCGCAGGGTGATTGGGTGTTGGTTGTTGGTGAGTGTTGTTTTGATCTGAGAGCAAGAAAAAAAAGAAAGGGGAGCATTGCGAGCAAATTACACACGAGAGCCCTTTTGGGGATGATGTTTTCTTATCGGCAAGACGTGATAGCGGTTGGAGAACGTTTTTACGAGCTGGTGGCACTTCTTTGTGTTGCGCTGCTCCTCGGAAGGACGTACACGAGCAGGATGAACAAGTTGAAGGTCTTTCCAAGCTCAACACTAAAGGTGTGATGATATTGACGTATGTGCACGCTTTTATGATCCTTCTTTCAGCGGTGAAATGGCCTTAAGGAAGTTGGAGATCATCACAGCGGAGTCCTTGGTTGTTAGCCCTTGGCAAGATGGTGCTTCCATCCTGCAGCTTGACGTCTGATTTAGGACAGTCACAAGCGAAGGATGTACCGGTTCGCACTTTTGGTCAACCTTTCGCCGGTGTGTCTGTCGCGGCAGAAGGGTTTTGCCGAAGGATGAAATGGAAACGGTAATTATTTGCTTTTTCTACACGACTTCCATCAAACTCAGTCCCTCGGAAGGCTCGGCGGGCGAGTTTGTGAGTGTGATGAGCCCAAAACTATGAAATGTGGAGACGTAGAGATAGCCTTGTTATGGTTTTAAGGGTCTAATATAACCAATTTCCAACAAGGAATACATGTACAGTCAAGTAAGCTCAAGATATAGGACCTTCAACTGTTACATATGTTACAATATCTGGATTGACATACGGATTTCGTGTCATTTTAAATCTTAAAATTAAGGAATAAACTTCTAAATTTTGAATTGGAGAATGAGGTTGTTGTTGAGCAGTTAGAAGCTGCTGTTGAAGAGTACTTTTGTCCTAATATTCATTCGATACTGCTTCTTTAAGAAATAACCCCTTCAACTACATAGAAGATCAATTGTGTTGGTCATATACAATAAGTCCACGAGTCGATAGCTTGAAGCTGCAGCTATTGTTCCATCTCCATTATAATTCAATCTAATCTTCAGTCTTGGACGTTTAAATTGTGGAATTAACTAGCAACTATCTGTGTATTTGTCGCATTAACTTCATAGCGCATTGTGTCAACTTCCACCATTAGCTTTCGACAGTCGATTGAGTTTCTCAGGATATTTCCCTCCCCGTGCATCCCATTCAACAATGGTCGATTTGCGATTATTAATATCAACAATGAAACGACACAATGTGTAATCCCACAGCTATGCTCAATTACATCTTTCTTTCCCCACCCTCCTCTGGCTTGTGTGTGTGTGAGTGTAACGATTGAATGAAGAATTAATCTCCAATTGGGAGGCCACGATGCATTGTGAGTCTCCTCCTCCTCCTTCTTTGCCGTTGCGTGCCGAAGCTCCAAAACGCGCCTCTTCACATTGTTATGACATCGGGCGCGAGGTGATGCGGTGATTCGCCCGTTCGAAAAGATTCGTGTGAAAATTCGTGCGGCCAGCTCGAACCCGCCCTACGAGTCGACCGCAACGACGAGGTGTGGAGTGACTTGTTCGAGGCGTTAGAGCCTATTTTCCAATTGCTCCTATCCATTACCTAACGGTGCTAATTCCAAACGATAGGATGATGACTTTATGTTTTTTTCCCTCACTTCTCTTCCATTCCTTTCCTTCTATCTCTGCTACCCCAGAGTCTCTCCCAGCAGCTCCCTGCTGTTGGTGGTGGTTGAGATTTATCAATTTTCTCCCGAGTTTTGTTTTCTTCACACCTTCACAAACATCTTCATTTGCCGCAAACCGGGGTTCCAAGATTCCAAATCCGCTCCAGGGTCGGGGCCTTTCCACCTCCTACTCCTTCTGCTTCTTCGGACGATCAGCATGAGATCATGAGATCATATTATATGGCCACCGTTCGTACCTCGCTTTCTCGTATCCCTTCCTGTAACTAACAGCAACGACGACGACGATGATGATGATGATGATGATGAGGATGAAGTTACCTATTCCAAGACACAATGGCGCGCGCGATCCGTTCCGGTGGTTTCGGGAGAGGTGGGACCTCGGTGGCCCGACTCGTTTGCGTTGCCCGTGCGTTCGGTTCGGGCTGTTTCGATCGATCGATAATTCTGTTTTTCCTTCGCACACCGCGCAGTCAGCCGGCAGCCCCCGCGGCGGCGGCGGCGGCGGCTGCTCTCAGTCACAGCGGGAAGGGTGTGAATGTATAACAAGTCTATTAATATTGAGAAACTAATTTTTCCTGACGGCTTTCATAAGTTATACATGTGCCTTCGGAAATGGGAGTCTCGGCGCGGCTGTTGTGGCTACGCTGTGGCTGCGTTTGAGCTGCGTTTGGGGTTGGGTTTCACCAGAAAGGGGAAGATTGAATATTTTACACCTTTTTTCCTCCCTGGACCGGCCCAGGTTGAGTTATATTGAATTCGATGTATTCAATAGGGTGGAGAAAGGGCTTGTGCTTGTTATTAAAAGGTGTGGGGGGAGTGTTAATGAATTTTGTTGCCAATTCACTGCTTTACTCACAAAGTGAGGTGAAAAGTGTTGATTTTTACAATATTATTTGTTTCTTGGATAATTTTCTATAAAATATTTAAAGATGTTGCCTGCCTTAAACCGTTCGATCTTCAAATTCCAACAAAACACCCAGGCATCGATTGGAACGATCACCGATTAATAGGGAACGGAAAAAAAAGAACCACAATAAAAAACAATTTACGATCCTTAAGCCGGACGGGAATCGTCCTCCGACTTGGAATCGTAGCCGGGCTGGAACCGACGGGCGCGTAAATTGAGAAATAGAAGGATCGAATGTGTGCCTGTGTGCACAAAAATGGATAAAAAACATGAAATGTCTTCTGGCAAATGATGACGGCCAAACCGGGCAGCAGCAACGGCAACAGCAGCAGCCGCCGCACCACCAGAAGTAAATTGAGAGTTTGATTAATGGTTCAAAATATCTGTTAATACAAAATCTCATTTACATTTCTAACCCATGCCGCTAGTGGTGGTGGTGCTGCTCCGGTCAGTATGGAGTCGTTTAAATGTGCGTTTTTGTTGTTCTGACTCTCTCTCTCTCCATGTCTCTCTCTATCTCTCTGTTCAGTTATTATTCGATTGTGTGAAGCAAGATGGTTTCGGGGTTCTGTGTTTTTTTTTGTTCATCTTCCTCACTCAGAGTTTCCCTGGGATTGGCTTTATGTTGCCGTTATTATTGCTATTATGTTTATCATTATTCATATGAGAATCGAGGTTCGTTCTCATACCCGGGTCGGGATATCAATGGAATAGAATCTTTGGCGGGTTTTTTTTCTTCTCTCTCTCTCTCTCCTCCGTTTCCCCGCTGGAGACGTCTCCCGCTGGTCCCGTGTTCCAGGTGTTTGATACGTAACGCCCGAAATTATCCGACGATGATGGTAAGCGTTTCCCTTTTGCGCAGCTCGAGTGTTGGCGTATTTTGGGTGTTGGGTGTAAATTGTTTCCTATTGTTCTGCTCCCCTCCGTTTCACGAACGGGGGGCGGTTATGTTTCAACCATCAACCAATCCGTGGCTTGCGATCTGTTGTTGCGTACAGTTAACTAATCTAATGTAGCTGTGTTTCTTGTGCCATGGAATAGGCACGCACACACGCCGACACCTTAAGCCCAAAAATGAATAATCTTTAAATGATACATATTTATAGGGCTTGCGAGAAAATTAAATTGACACGACTTCCAGCACGAGCATTATGCTTTCCTAATGTCTTTAGCAAACGGCCAAACCTCCCCAATCCAGTCAGCCTGGGTCTTATTCCGCTAACACATTATGGTGGAAAGCCGATTAAAAAAATCGATTTTTAATTTAATTCCAACTGCCCACGAGATCGGCCGTGCCTGCCGCAGCCAACAAAATAATAAAAAACGCGGCGAATGATATACATGAATTATGAGCTGGTACTGATCGCGGTCTATTGATTTCGTGCAGACACACAAAAGGCGCACGTTCGATCCGAGCGGCAACCGATGATGACGACGACGACGACGGTGGCTATAAAACGGATCACATCAGCACATTTTAACGAGCCGGGATACCGAGGAGTGTATGGTTCGGAGCAAAAGCAAAAAAAAAAACGTGTATATTACGAACGATGAAGGCTCAGACGGACCGGGATGGGATGGGAGGGGGAAGGGTGGTCGATTTTTAATTTACATTTTTCAAAGAAGGCTAGCCGGCCTCATCGGTCACTAATATAATCATCGGCAGCGGATGCGAGCGGCAGGAAAAACCCCCCTACCCGAACGAGACGGCATGACACACAGACACACACAAAGCAGCGCGCGCGAAAGAAATGATTAACTTAACTATTTACGCGATGACAACTGATCTTGATAAATAGGCAGCGAGTGGTTGTGGGATGTACAACAACAACAACAACAACAAAGGGGAAAACGCATCCCCACCAAACGCGCGTGTGTTGCATGTAAATTGTTGACAAGCGAAAAGGAGCCAGCCTGCTGCGTCCGATGGGCGGATCTTTGTCCGTTGCGGACGCCGTTGAATAGTTTGATGAGATTGTAGGAGGCATTGAGCATGATTTTAAATAGTTGTGAAGCAGCTTTTGAGTCGAATCTATTGTGTGTGTGTGTGTGAGGATGTTAATTTCCCGACCGAAAGACACGATGTTGTACAATGGAAATAACATTTGCAGCAATTAATAACGAGAGTAACAGGCAAGCAGGCAGGCAGACTAGACAAGACCGACAGACGGGAAATAATTGTATGAAGTTTTGCAAAAGGAGTGTATCGGTTCTTGTGTTGTTTACCATTCACATAAGCAATAAGTGTAAGAAGGCTTAATTAATGATGTTTCTCGTTGTTAAAAAAGCTCGTTTTCCAACACGCTTCCAGTTGTCTTATTGGAAAAGTAAAACAATTTAATTACTTTTTAATAATCCTGCATACACGGTCATGTTTAAAATAACGACGAAAAAATGCCATGTTTATTTCAAATTAAATAACAATAATTATGCCACGCACAGTGTGCAAAAAAAAGCACAACAATAAAAAAACTCAATTTTACCATTTCAATTGCTCTTCCCTTTTCCTTCGAGCTATGAACGGATACATTATGGTACGAAATCACGTTTCAATGTGTTTTGATCGTAGCACGTGCGCCTTCGAAACATCTCATCATTTATATTCGCATCATAAGTTCGTTGCGGCTTCGTGTTACACAGATTCAAATTCAATTCGGCGAACCAGAGATGAGAGGTTGAATCATCACAAATATAAATAAAATTATATTGCAAATAAAGCGTGAGTTTTGCAGCGTGAATTGATCGATTTCATTCCGTTTGCTGTACGTGCTTGCTTCCGTTTTTACGCAAAAAGAAAAACCGTGCACAAATCAGAAATACAATTTCTGATTTAGCTCTAAAAGCTCCCCAAACGATACTTCCCCAGCAGGGAGAGAGTCCAGCAGCAAAGTTTATGAACCATTCAATCATCCATTTCCGAAACTGGGGCCGGCCCTACGGACACAACAACTACACTGACCCTTCATAAAAGGAGCGAAGAAGCTGCAATACGTCGATAGGCGTAGCTCCTTCGCCTTTACTTTATTACGACAACAAGCTCTAATAAATCACCGCAAACCGGGAACGTAAATGTTCCAGATATTAAATTTAATTCGAACAGATTTTTAGCACATTACGGCCAGTTGATTCGTTTTGGTACACCCGTGGGCCGGTCGGAGAGGAGGGAATGGAGGGCTTGATTCCTTCGAGCCTTTTCCATTCAATTCTCGTTATCCAATTGAGTGGACACGATGGGAGTGTTACGAGGGTGGCAATGGCGCCGGGATGTTGTCGAAGGGAAAACCACAAGCCACCCGCAAAATGCAACCCCCGGAATGTTCTTCCCCTCGTAGCCAGCAGGGTTCGGTTTCGCTGCCTCGCTGCCAAGGGTCATTTGTCGAATGTCAGAGCAGGCGAGGTGCTTCGAAGGCGAGTGCGGGCAGGATGAAGTGCTGGCAGGATGAAGTCAATGAGGCTGGGCTTCATTTTCGCTCCCTTCTGCTACTTCGCTTTGATAAGGGCCAGGGTGTCCCACGGGTGCTATGATGGAGGAGCAGCGCACACGAAACACGTCGTCGGCAGTGTGAAGATCGATTTCGAGAAGGAAAACAATCATCAGCAACGTCATCAAACCGTTTTCGTTGTCGGCCCATCTGTGACGATGGTGGATGGGGGTGGCAAATGTACCTCATCGTGATGAGGTCTTCGTGGCCAGTCACGTAACGACACACACACACAATTCGATAAGGTTCGATGGGCAGAAGTGAGCTTTAAATACACATTCAAAAGCCATCCAATGGTTGGAGGTACAACAGGACACTAACCAGTAAGAACGCTGTTAAAAAGCTCCATTTTTGCGGCATTTTAACGCTGACTTGTAACAAATTGTCCTTCATCCTTCAACCCGGACTCGAAATCCCATCAATTGTATCCCTATTGTTTGACGCCTTGAAACAGTTAATTACGGCATACGGTAACGCCGAGAGCGTCAGAACGGAGCAGTGTGTGCTGCACACATCTCCTCATCGCCATGTAACACGCCCTTCGAACAAAGATCTTCTGCCGGCTTCCCCATCCCAGCAGCAAACTGGCTGACAATTTCCCTCAAGTACACGTCAGGGAAGGTGGTCGTGTAGAATTAATTCCACTGCACACGGAGCTGCCCACAGAGCGAGGGAAAAAACGCCCGGTACAAACGCTGCACAAATAGCAGCGCCCTCCCCCCGGTTCCCGTCAATAGGGATTTAAGTAATAATAATATTGTTGTTATGCTAGATTATTACATTTGCGCTACCGCAAAGCTAACGCGAAAGTCGATGAAAAAATCAGCGGGAGACAAACGACGAAACGAACGAAACAAGCACAAGACACAAGGGGGAGAAAGGTGGCACAAGCAAAGAATGAAACAGTTTGAATTCCAGCCATCCGCCACCCGGAGCCGACTCCGGTAAGGATGACACTTGTTTACTCTTGGCCGGTCAGTACCGCACCACCAGTAAGTACCTCTCGTACATGGCAAGAAAGAGGAAAGAGGGTGGATGGGTGAAAATAAATGGGAACAGATTTTATTACACGCCGAGTTTGAGTGAAAAGTAAACAGGGGTAATGAAGTTTCCCTCATCTTTTTGTGTGAGCCCGAGCATCATCATTCCCCTTGCAACGGTCGGTATGAATAGGGGACGCTGATGCTCTTTTTCCTTCTCCAAGGGGTTTTGCCTGAATTGAAGGATTTGTAATGCAGCTTCAGGCTTCAACTTGTGGGCTTGGATGTGTGATGGTGAAGTGTTTTTTTTTTTTTTTTGAGAGGAAGCAAGCAGGAAGGTAATAGAATTTGTAATAAAGTAGTGCCCTTGTAATTACCATTTTTATTAGGAAAAAGGTTTCTCTTTGCGCACGGAGATTAAGTAGGAGCATTGTCGCAATGTTGTAACATATTTGTTGTTACTATATAATTGTATCGTATTTATGGTTGTGTTTTGAGACAAAGAAAAAGAGTCCTGAGCGTCTTAGTCATTTTCCCTTTTCGGTGAGCGATCAAGGAACAAGCAGCTTCGCTGACATCGTCCTCTTACGCCGTATAAGAAAACAGGATAATTACAAGTCAAAATCGTCAAGTGTACGAGCAGCCCCTTTTGCACAAACGCCGAGCATGCGCGCCCAAGTGGCTGCTGCTGGTGATGATGATGATGCTGCTGCTGGGGACGGTGATTGTTGTAACAAATGATGTTTCCTTCCCTGTGTAGCTTCAACAACCCTCCAGCGAGCCGTTCAACTGCCAGGCTACACTTTTCCACCCTCCATCTCGCATGGTGCGTTCTTCAGCATTTTCGGGAAAGATGTTGAATAATTTATAGCACATTTGAGGTTACCGCTCAAGCGCTCGCGCTGCCATGGACGAACGAATCTGCTCAAATTGAAATGATCCTAGCGAAGCGAGCGAGCGAGCCGCAGGGACCGAATTGGGCTAGAAGAGGGACCACGGGGCGAGCCCGTTTATCCGCGCAAAAATCAAACCACCAACCAAAGGGCACACAGATTTATGTGGTTGTTGTTTGGGATTTACACCCCATGGCGGTAGGGAAAAAGAAAGGTGTGACAGGCACGCATTGCGTTTTCCCTCCGAATTCCTGCGGGGCAGATTTCTGTGCCAACTGGGGCAGGCGGCACGCAACAACCATCCCGAGATGAGATGGCAAGTGATTTGGAAAATCTTTTGCAAATCGAAACAGTAGTGTATGAAAGGGGACCCGCGCAACGACGACGACGACCAATCCGACGATGGGATGTTGTTGTTGAAAATATTAACAAAACCCTCGCGCGGATCCTTCCAGCAAAGCTGCAATAGAGCATCAAACAAAACGGACAAGGGGATTTGTTGTCGCTTGTGTCGAGATATACATAAAGAGAGAGAATAATTGTAACAAACGTAGGAATGACTATTATTATTTTTATTGTCTCGATTGTGTTGTTCGGCGCGAGGACGACCCCTTAAGCAAGCTAATTCTTCCATTCTAATTAGATTAGTATTAGGTGCAACTCAGCTCGACGGGGTTCATTGGAAGTGGCGTTTCGCTTTCGGAAGAGAAGGAGGGTTCAGTAGGCTTTGAAATCGTTTATCTCGCTTTAGTTGTTAATTAAAGTGGTATAAAAGGCACATAACGGTGCACTTTGCTGGTTAGATTAGAGCACTTCATTTGCGTGAGAGCGTGTGGATCCGCTCTAGGCTCCGAATAAAATAATTCATAAATTTAAATCAAACCCAAAAATTGACCATTTTTTCCATAGACACCCTGCTTTCACCTATTTTTAAAAAAGCAAAAATACCTCAAAATATTGGCCAATGCTGCACTAATTCCTTTTTGGGGCGCAGGCACCGGTTTGAAGTACAGCACACATTTCCCTATCATTTCACATCCGATCAAAATTTATGAGGCACCAAATTGAAATTAAATGCATTTGCTCAACCCAACCCCCTCCCCGCACCACACTCCAGTTTGAATGGGTAACAATACAATGAATACATGAATGAGATTGTTCCTGCATGCATTGGTATGAGTCGGTGTGTGTCTGTGTGTGTGTGCGCGAACGGGATTGCCATATTAATACAAGCGTCCATAAAGCATAATTTATGTCACAAAATGTCATCGTTTTTCTCCACGGGATTGCCCGTTGGCTATGAATTATTACTAAATCGCAATCGCATCGTTGCTCCGCTCGCTCTCGCTCCATGCTGCACGCGCACAGACACACACGATACGGATCTGGTGCTTGCCGGGCGAGTCGGCGAGACCGTGCCAGAATCAGCCAAGATCAGCGAAATGTCTTAGCGTCCCTGCTTCCCCTTCATAGGTTGAACCCTTTTTGCTCCGTTCGCAGGTCAAAATCCCTTTCTTCTCTACATTTCTCCAGCACACGAGAAGCGGCAGATTGTTTGGCAGATGATTTAAGTTTGCGCTCTCCACATCTTGCACTTACCGCTACCCTGCTTTCCTTGAGATCCAACCGCATGGCCAGTGCCTCGCGCATAAACACGTCCGGATAGTGGCTGGCGGAGAAGGCTCGCTCGAGCTCCTCGAGCTGCCACGAGTTGAAGTTGGTTCGCGACCGTCGCCGCTTCGATGCGCTGCTTTCGTCGTCCCCGTCGGCGGCTGATCCTGCAACGAAGAAAGAGAGAGAATAATGCTTAGTATTACTAAATTTCTAAAACAACGAGTTAAATATGGAAGAAAAAAAAACTTTAATTTGTTATAGCAAATTATCGATCTCTAATAAGGGAATTAAGGAGGGGAGGCCGTTTTTAAAATGAAGCTTCTTCATGGTCGTCCTAACAGCCCGTTAGCCTGCCTGAATCAATGTGACGAATCGATAAAGCTGCTCACAATTGGACACACACGATTACAGCCACGGCCGCCCCGGCCCAGTCGCACAATTTTCCCATCAACGTGGTTTTCCATCAACGGGAAGGGAGGGTTTTTTCACCTGAAACAGCGACCGGCCGCTGTTGTCGCTAATGTGTATGAGTCGACAGAAAATTGGCCAAACCCGGGTGGTGACCAATTAGCAACGGCACAGGGACAGAATGCGAACGGGGCAGCGCAATGTTGTTGTATTAAATGGTTGTTGTTGCCTTTTTTCGCGAGATAATAAACTTTAACTCGATCTAGTTGAGAAGGGGACGGTTTTTTTGTGTGGTTGCTGCCGTTGTCCCGTTCACAGCACCTAAAGATCTCACGGCATCTCCGAATCGTTCCGAAGAGTGGAAAATTAATTGTTACTTTGCCGATGGAAAAGCAACGAGCTATTGCAGCGAGAAAAACCGGGAACCAAAGCAAACAAACAATTATCATTCACACTCTCTCTATCTCTAGCTTGTTCGGTTCATCAACCCGTTGAAAAGACGTTTGAAAAAAAAAGAAGAAAAACATTTCACGCAACACTTGTCACAAAATCAACTTTCATTCAGTTTTCGTTAATCTTTTTCTCACTCGCAGGCCGAAGAAAAGCGGCGCTCTTATCTTTGGGTTGGAGAGGAAATCGCAACGAGATTGCTTAATGCGCTTGTCACCCTGTGTCCCCGAGAGGGCTTATCATCATCGCACTGACTTATGGTCCCGCTCTGTCTCTCTCTCACACACACACACACACGGAGCGCCTTGTCACGGTAATGAGCTAAGCTTGATAATGATAATCATCCTTTTGCCCGGGCGAACGGTGTCTGGTCTCGGGGCGTTTGGGTTGGGTCGATAGTTTAAGCTCGTTCTCAAAATAAAGCAAAACCATTTCACCAGAGAGAGCAACCAATGTACCAATAAATTACCAACTGTCAGAGTAGCGTGTTTGAGAGGTTAAAAAATACAAACAAACAGCTACACACTGGAAGGCACTTAGAAATAGTGACCGACAAGAAAAAAGACTTTACACAACATCCCTCAAATCGACAGCTCGACGATTCGGACAAACAAGCGAAGGCTGTAGCGATAATGTCGCCCGGGGATGAAATCAGTCGATGGCATAAATTCGGCCATAGACACAACACAACACTGGAATGGAATTGGTAGCTCCCAACCGAAGTGAAGAAGTGGTGGAACAAGATGTACGTACATCGAAAATGAACGCGTAATGAGCCCGAATCGCTGAGCCGTGGAGCGCGCGCCGAGTCGGAATCATTGGATCGTACAGAGCAAACGCGCGCACACAAGCACAACACGAAATCGCCCAAGCCCCGCACGGCATTGCACACTTATCGTGTAATTGGAAGCGACTAGTTAGTAAATTATCACTTATTTATTAATTACTATTATCGTCACGCCACATGTTACGTTCCCGGGGCGTGTGCGCGTACAGTGCACACAGTGTAGGGCGAGCCGTTCATCATTATCGTCATCCCACCCGATCGATCGTTGGCAAAATGGATCATCATTAGCGATCGATTGGACCAACTATCGAGATCACGCGGGACAGTTGGTTTTGCCCTACATTGACCTGTAATTTTGCATCCACCACCCTTGTTTAGCAACATTGTAACGTTCGGTATGAGCGATCGGTGGATTAGGAAAGATTATTAGCGTTGCTCACGCTCACATTCTATCGAGCGCTAGTGATTAATTGGTGCAGTTTTGTGCCAACACACCGATTGGCTTAGAATGGTTTCCGCTTTTCCCGCCATCACGGACAGGGTAACGCTCATCGCCCAAAAGCCTCACTAAAGCCATCCCATCCATTACGAAAGCAAACAAAGTTGCGTGCGGCAGTTGCACGCACGGGGCCGGGCGGATGTAACACACGAAAGCATGGCCCGAAAAAATACATACAAAAAACGGCCCCCTAAAACCGCGCCACCTAATGTCAAATTGTCACTTGTGCAGCGTACCATAAATCAAACAATTACAGGTGTTAATCAAATGTCGTACTGGGCTGTGGCTGTGGCTGTGGCTTGTGGCGTCGGAGTGATAATTTTCCCCGGCAGCATGGTTCGTGTCATGGTCGCGTAAGCGTATGAGCTGTTGTTTATTTATGAACCATTAAGGCATAGATAACGTGCCGGTGGTGTGGCGACGGTTGTTAGAAGCTGTATAAAAATGGACGTATTAGAGAGAAAAAAACGCTGTTTGTAAATAGTCATTTTTACATGTGTGCATTCTACTAAACAACGTTCCAATTATTTCATCGCGGGGTTGATTGAAAACCAAAGGAACCAAAGGAAAAAAAAGCTCCAATAATGATGATGAAGAAATTAATTCCAAGGTTCGGTCGACGATGGCAAGATTGATGATTTAATTAGCCTTTGCCGCAAATTGCTTCATTTCAATCGCTAGCAAACCTGATCGCGCACACACAGCAGATCCTTGCGTTGGTTCCTTTCCAAAAGCAGGTTGAGCAAAAAACAAAAAAACCTCAAAATCGATTCGCTACGGATCGGGTCGAAATTATCTAACCTTCGTCCTTTCGGACAAGGAAAAAAAGCGTTACCCACACAAAACATAATAACACATAATGATAGCCAAAACCCAGTGGTGTTATTAGCGAGCGATACAACCGACCAGTCTAGCTTAAATTAAATTTTCTCTATCGATGATTTAATATCTCGACCCGGGGACCGAGGAATGCCCGGAAGCTTGGGACAGAACAGAGCAGAAACGCTTGGGTATCCTGCTGCGATCGTTCGATCCTCTGGGCGGATAGGATATGCCTTTGCGATCCCTGCCGATCGGAAGTTCTCATCCCTGTCAAACACCGCTGACGTCTTCTGGGGGGCGTTCCGGCTAAATTGGACAGGATCAGGCAGGTTGAAAAGGCAAACGCAACCTTGCAAGGTGGAATACATCCACACACACACACATACACTTATCCATTGGCGGTTTAATTGTTTCGTGCTTTCGTATGATCGTCCGACGGGACCTTGCACTATTTACTTTGACGAAACAATCGCTCTTCTTCGCTGACATCCATTGGAACGTCTTAATCTCAAGCCTCCCCACACATCAGCATTAATGACTTAAAGTGGCAGATTCTCGGGCGTTTGTGCGTTCCCTGTGCGTGACTAACGTCGTTTGGAGGCGAATTCAATTTGCCATTTTTCCCCCCGTGCTTGCCAAGCTCGTCAGGCAGGCGGCAGCAAATCAATTTCCCTACCGAACCGGTTCATTTGCATCACATTCGGCGAAGTGAAAGATCACGCAGACCAACAACAACAAAAAGTCCTCGTCAAGGTATCTCGTGCTCGGGTTTTCGGCGAAGGAGGTGCAAGAGGGACGGCACAACACCTTGGCACGGCATACACAGTGGCACACTGAATGCGCATGCAAAGGCGCATCATAATTCCAGGCTCGTCGCCGTCGCAAATTGATGCCCTAGCCCAGCTGCTGGCTGGTTTAACACGGGGACGGCACCAAAAACCCAAGGGTCGGCGTGGCACTCGGCAAAAGGTATTAATTTTCCTCAATGCTTGAAGACTAAATTGTTCGGCTGAAGAGCGGGAAACGTGTGTGGAAGCAACAGTGAGCCGACTAAAACAACAGAGCTGAGCCAATTTCGGTGGCAGTGCAGCACGGTGGTGGAAGGCTTGCAGAAGTGCGGAAGTGCACCAACGCGAGGCCATAAATTTAAACTGCCTCAAATTAAATTCAATTTTTATAATGACTTCATTTATTCCAACTTTTTCTGCCCCGATCTGCACTGGCGTGTACTGGTGATTGAAGCGATTGAAGATGTTTGAAGGACGTCAGCGATGTCTTCCTTCCCAGCCTGGGCAAAGGGAAAATGATCGGTATAATGATAAAGATGCGATGAAGCGATCTGCCTCTCTCATCACCCAGCCGGGTCGTCCGAAGAAAAAGAAAAAAAACGGTGATGTCGATCGATTGCCCCGAGGGCTGTTAGCATAAGCGCAGTGCATAGGACGCGATCGCAACGCAAGGGACGAATCTTTGTTATTTATCGATTCGTTCGCTTCTTGATTGAGTATTTTGGAATTTTTACTTTTAATAATCGAAAGCTTGAAATGTTTAAACCACAGTCTGCGGGTGCAAAAATGTGGCGGAATTGAAATGCTGTCGGAGAGGGGGCCTAATCGGAGACGCACAGCGTTGCGCAACTGTTGCGCACAGAACCTTTCCTTGCAGCATCCATTATCATTATGAATACAATCAACCTTAAGCGACTGTGTGTTCTAAAGATTGGCGCTCTTACCGAGGGCCCAATGATGGGCCCAAGGGGGGCAGGGGGGTTGTTGGGTGCAGTTGGATGTTATTAATATTTTTTCGCCCCTCATCCTTCGCCCGACATCGCTGCCTACACATAATTGTAGTTATTATGCATTATTTTTACAATGTTCGGACGTTCGGCCTTTTTTTTGTATACACAGTGTTGAGCAAAACAGTTCCTGTCGCACGCTGGCAAAACACCGAACACAATTTGAAGGCATTGTTCGGTCGCTTCCTCATTCAAGTCCGGAATCAATTTAACAACGACCAAGGACAGCCAAGCAAAACCACTTGAGCCACACTGTTGATGTCTGTGTGTGTGTGTGTGTTTGAGCCACTTAGTGCCACGGAAACGATCGGTTCCATTTTGTGAGCCATCCGGCCATCCGCTCGCGAGCAATTTGTGTCCGCGTTTACCACCATCCACCTTTTTGCCACCAATCCACCAACGGCGGAGCGCGCCTTAATGGTGTGGTACGTTTCGCGCTTGCGCGCCCCTATTCCTTGCTTATTGAAATAATGCGCCCCAAACCGCGACCTGCGGGCCGCGAGAGATGGGGCCGATTTTTATCGATCCAAATTGGACGCAAACTGAAAACTAATAAATGTTAATGGTTGCGCCTTGCTACCTTCACCTCCGCAGGACAGTTTGCGTTCCCGGCGCTGATTACCTGGCGAGGTAGTGGAGGCTGTGGCAATCAATGCGAGAGAGAAAGGGAGCGTGATTTTCCACGATGCACACAGGTCACAAGTAATCGACAAGCTACACTTACCACAGGTACGCCGATCAAACGGGACGATGTTTTTGGGTGGGTTAAATTGATCCCTCGGTGCCGTGGTGCCTCTAAAAAACCGCGAGTGATGAATGAAATAATTGAAAGAGATGACCGGTTTTCTCCGGTGCTGCTGCCGCCTGCCTGCTCGACCGTTCTGCTAACTGTTTTTGAATGGGCCGGCCATCACCATCAAACCAAGAGCCTCGGCACGTTATTCAATCGCCAACCGAGACTGCGAACCGACCGAAAAGGGATCGAACTCCGGCCGAAACCGATTCGCTACGTAAACAACGTCGCCGCCAAAAAGCCCACACCAAAACGATCATCTCGATACGATCATGATCATGTACCCGATGATGGCGAGCACATTTATCGTAATAGCAAAATGACTCAATTGCTGCGCAGAAGATGAGATACAGATAGGCGAGAGGCGAGAGGCTGCAATTGATTCGAAAGTATGGGGGACCGAACCGCAAGGGTCCTTTCTCTTGATGATGATCGGCATGCAACAAGTTAACCACTGCCTGGGCGGGTTAAGTATAGGGTTAGTGCTTGCGGGATGTGAAACAATAAGCGTAAATAAATAACACACTTCACTAGCAAAAAAAAAAAACAAGGACACATCACAGAACCACGGTGAAACACGCAAAAGGTGGACTTGACTCTGTTCCAAAGTGTGTAAAAGAGAGAAACAGATCGCGCGCCTACTTTGACGATCAACACTTCATTTGAGGTAGCGGACGGATCGCGAACCAGAACCGCGAAAATTGCTGTCATTCCGTGACGGACTCTGGCAGGGATGGATTTAATTATTGGTCCCGGTGCGTTGGCCCCTGCTAATGTCAGCACCATTTTGTTGATCAAAATCGAATAAAGCAACAGCACATGCACACATGTTTACACGGCTAATTGATTGCGTATGCGATCTCTTACTCACTTTCACCCATTTATGGGCAAGCTTGCGACAAGTCGGGTGAGTTTTATTTGGCAAATTAAATTTAAACACATCCCTTGCCATGCTCGGTATCGAAATCGAATAAAAAGCAACTGCCACTAAAAATCGAATGCGGAGCTGTTAAGGCTCAAAGCGGAGCAACACCGGGCTCAGGCAGTAAGCAAAATTGATCATTCATCATGCATTTATCGGTTGGTTGGCTGTTAACTTTCCCGCGAAGGAAACAGAGCGGTTCGAAAGAGAATGTGCTGGTACAAATTGAGATATTGAACCAGAAATTGAGATCGATTGTGTGCGGTCAAGCTTCGACGCCGCAAAGAGGCAAAAGGGCGAGAAAGTAGCTCCTGCCGATCGGCTGTAAATATCTTGGGCGAATTGGTGGTTCCCCCCTCACACATGCACACACACCTTTTAGCCTTTTCTTTTTGGGTCAGCGATCCACTTACATTATGGTCAATCAATTGCAGGCATTAAGGTGCATGAAATGATTTTTAATCATTCACGGGAAGGCGTCCCAAAACGGAACCGCGGTTAAAGGAGCGATACAGTGAAAGGTGTGCTTCATGCTGCAGCTGCCCTTGTTCGATTTCCGAACGGGTATTGTACCGGGAGGAGAGTCATTGCAATCAAATCATTCACTACTTGAGAGGGCAGTTGGAGGTTATCATTTCGCGCAAACTTGATCCGTCCCGCAGTGGAAATTGTCCCGAAGAAGAAACAAAAACAACACAAAAACGACCTCCAAATGCCTTCCCTATCTGCGCCGTAATTCATTCCCGTAATTGAAATTCCATTCCCCAATTTCCGCTTCCCACTGTTTGGATGGTTGGGTGGGGGTGCAAAAATCAAATCAAAACTAAATCACGCCCTTATCAGTGCAGCAAAAATTAAGAATTATTACACCACGTGTCCCAATGTGCGGGCCTGACAAGTTTGCCCGTTTCTGCTCGGCTCTGCTTGTTTGCGTTTCAGTTTTGATTGCAATTGAAAATACGCGATAAGAGGAACGAGTCCTGGCACTGTGCGAGAGCCATCGCATTACCGCATCCGGACGATGGCAATGGCTACCAACCGGAAAAGCAAGACAAAACAACAAAAAAACACAGGAAAGAGATCATGCACTCTGCTCTGTGAATGTCTGTATTTGGCAAAAAAAAACGGAGCATAACCGAAATGGTTTTGTACAACTTCAGGCACTCTCCTCCCAGTCCTTTTGCTAGCATTCGCCCAAACTCTATTACCTACTACTGTACAAGGGCTGATAATTTATAGCGAAAATCGCTCTCGACCGCTCGCTACTTTTGCACGACTTGCTGGGTGCAAAAGCTTGCTGTTTGCACGATTTGCAGACTGTGTCGTTGAACGGACATAGAACTCTCCACCTCCCCCTTCCGCCCCAGTGCCAGTCTCCCGTCCCAAAAACCGTTTGTTAATAAATCAAAATCACAATAACACAGTGCGCGCACGCTGATTATGCTTTCCAATTTGGCTCCACGCTTGTGCATCCGGATTTTTATTTGAAAAGTTTTTGTTTTTTCTGTTGTTTGAATTATCTGTGTGTGTGTGTGTGGGTTTGGGCGGGTGGAGCCCATTGGCAACATGCGCCATAAATCATCTAGCCATGCTGCTGCTGCCATGCTAACTAACGGCGACATCGAAGACGTGCGAGCGTGAGCGAGAGAAAGAGAGAGCAAATGTGTGTGTGTGTTTTTTGTTCTTTTCTTTTTTTGCTGTGTGCAATCGCTATTTCCAGCCTGCTTCGTTGCACGCAGAGTAAATTGAAAAATTATCAATTATTTTTCGACCCACTGCTTGCCATGCACTGCTGCCCGCTCGTGGCTCCTTGCCTGCGCTCTGCGGCAACTGAACCAGGACATCTCGCACCGCTCGTGTAAGCAACCCGTAAAGTCCGCTCTGGAACCGTTTTTGTTCGAACGAGAAGGGAAGGAAGCCCCGGCCCGGCTAATCTAAAACGCGACGCGCAGATAGATAGTGGCCGTGCGACACGCTCGCACTTGTTGGTTGCCCCCATTGGTTGCCCTTTGGTGTGCCCCCCTTTGGTTTGCAACCCTGGGACGCCTGTGTCTGGTGCCTGCCCGGGGAAAGTTTGCCTAAACAGACACACGAAACAAGCACAAATAAGAGGCAAAAGTGAAAACGAACAAATGACCTCCTCACTTCTCGCGCTCGGCCCGACGACCACCGTGGACGTTTTGGTTTAGAATTTTTTGTGGTTGTTGTTGTCACTGTTTGCTCCCCCCATTTTTGTTGTTGTTGGACCTTGTCTTATCAACCCCCGGCCCGAGGCGAGGCGAGCTACAGCATGTTCAGGGGTTTTGGTTATCGCGTCAGCTAATTTGTGGAATTATTTAGATGCCATTAGCTCCACTCCAGGACGGAATCGGGGAAGGGTGTTTTGAGGTGATGGTGATGGCAATCATAAGGCATCTAATTTACCAGCACCGTCACCGGGCTGGACTGCGCGTAATCTTGCGTCGTTTGTATGAAACTGAAAACAGAACGCTTTGCATAATTATGTGTGAGCGATAATTGTTCGAAAAATGAATTGGCAATTGCAGTAATGTGGCTGTGGATTCGTTCAAGGTTACGCTTGAAAGTGCACCTAGAAGACGGCCATCCATTTGCTGTGGCATTAAATTAGAAGCGCTGATTTATCCCGGAGTCCGTTCCTTATCGGCTCGAACGCATCGACGACAGGCGAATTGCGGCCACAGATTTTCCACGTCCCGGGCACGTGTCCATCGTTGCTTCCGTCTAGGGGATCTACGCTACGCTACGACAAACGACTTTGTACTTCGGGTAAATCCGCGAACCGTGGTGTAAATCCTTCCAATTTGCGACGCCCGTGCGAATGGTGCATAAATCATGGCCGTTGCCCCAGTGCAATGGGCGGAGGAACGGACGAATTTAAAAAGTTTTGAAGGTTTGTTTTTGCTATCCAGGATTCTTTCCTTGGCATCGTTTTCATCCAACAACGCTTTCGATAATGCACATGATTGTTACACTTTTTGCTGACAAATTTTCAAGCAAAAAACAACCAGCTGTTGGTGCTAACTGCTCAAACCTCCCCAGCGTCAAGTTGCACCGTCACCGTCCGGGGCCGTGTGTTATAGTGTAAGTGTATCAAATTGATATAAATATTTGCACAAAGAAAGTGGAAAATTAAGTCCTCGGTCACGTGCCAGCACCCGCCGATGGGGAGGGTGTCCGATGTACGGTGTGCGCTGTCTATGCACGCCTATGCGCCTTTTAGCAGCAGCAGCAGCAGCAGCCAGAGAGCTGTGAAGAAGCCACGTGTCCACTTCCCCTTCATTCCCGCGGGGTGATAAAAGGTCGACGATGGCCCTTTTTGTTGCTGTTGTTCCGCTGATGTTGTTGTTACGAGTAAAAAGGGGAAGTCGAAGATCGGTACCGTATGGATAGGATTAGTTCCTCCCGAGAGGGGTGTGTGTGTGTGTGGTGTGGCAGTGAAGGTGCGCTGCACGCGACCTGAGAAAAGCGAGTGCTTCCGGCATCCGCTGTGTCACCCCTTCCCCGTGGTTCGATGTGAGCCAATTTCCGATAAGCGATTAACAACAATCCCTCGTCCCAGGAAAGGTCGTTCGGGTCTTTTTTTCATATTTATGCGGTATGCGGTGGGCAATTCGCGATTTGTCTCATTTTACTGCCGACTGCGTGATGCGTTTGATAATTTTACGGGATAAAGGCATTAAAAGTAAATAAATTTACTCCGCAACCGTGAAAAACGCGTAAGGGAAGAAGGGAAATGCTTGGGAAACGTGTGAGTGTGTGTGTTTTGGGTTTGTTGTGCTGTGTTGTGTAAGGTTTATTTCTGGTTTTTTGGTATTGTGTGTGTGTTGTTACGGATGACGCGTAACACCCACCAGCCTGCTTCCTGAGAACGTTACGCTTGTGGTTAGAGGCTGATGCTGATGATGCTTGGATTCAGGGGGCCGTGGTGAGCTAATCCCTCGATTCCTTTTCGCCTACTTACGGTAGCGATTGGGAGGGTAATTACATCAGTACAAACCGAATTTGTTTTCCCACTTGGTCACCGGGATCCGAGGTTTGACTTCTTCGTTGCGGGAAACTGTCAAGATCTCGGCGATAGAAGGCGCATGCAGGAGAGGAGGGACCGTTTGCCAATGGCTTTTGGGAATTCAGGTTGTGATTGCGGTGCGGAGCGTTTCAGGGCGTAACATGATCACGCGATCGTTTGATCATCAAAGACACACACTGACACACCGACAGCACATTAGTCTTGTTGAGCGTGGCAGGGATTTGTGTTATCTTGTCATTCGTCCCGTGCAGAAGCGGTTGTAAGTGGGAGCATCAAATGCAATCTTTTCCATCCTGGTGTCTGGTGGGAATTGGAGGAGGTCTTTCAGAGCGATAGAAGTTGTCATATCTTGAAAGGATTACATAGGGATATTAGGCAGGATTATTGGCTCCTTTGAGGTTTGGGATGTACAGGGAAGCGTGGGAATAAACATGCTGCTTTCAATGAACTTCTCATCAAATTTAACACACAATATTTTGATAAGCGTTCGAAGATGCTCATCCATCAACTTTGTCATATAAAGTGATACGTTTGAAAATTAACTAATTGTGCACTGAACTTACGGACTATTGTCTAGTTTTATTTCCTGTGATGTTCATGTTCTCCAACTTTCCAATACACTTTCCAACCCCCAACATCACGTTCATGTTTGCTCCTCACCACCCCACCAAAGCAAGAGACATATCACGCTCACATCAAAATGTAACTATTTTATCTAGCAAATGGCTGTAACCTTTCGATGCTATCAGGCTCGCGTGTGAGCTCACCCGGTGGGTTTAATTGCGTGTGTTTGTGCTCTCTCAAATTTGCCTCTTCTTGAAGCATGTCATATCGCTTGTTTAACGACCACCTTCTTCTTCAACCAGACCCGCCATTTACTCGCGTGCGGGTGTGCGCGTCTTCCTTTAAAGGCGTGCGATTACTTTAAACTCAAATTAGAATAATCACCTTCCAGGGTTGGTGCGCTGTTGTGGTGGGTGAAAGGGGTGGAATTACATTCGACATTACATGTGTTTCGCCTGCTCTCATTGTGCGCTCGGTGGTGAGGGGGTGGTACATAAAACGGTAACTCCGCCACGGGTACCACGGCGCGCTTGTGCGCGTTTCCACCCCGGGAGAGACCAATTATCGTAAAACGACTAATTAAGAGACAGGACGCGGGAATGGTTTTGAAGCTTAAAGTAAAAACCATTTACCTTGCCCATTCGCGTACTCCCCAAGGGCCATGGGGAGGGATACCAAGCGTTAGATTACATTTCGCTGCACCTTCACACACACACACACACACACACACACACAGCTCGGTTCTAATCGAATCAGATAAAACCAAGTGAATTAAATTAAACTTCAACCCACTGGAACATGGAAGAATGAAATGGAAAAACACACAGACACACACACACAGACACAATGAGCATCATTGGTGTAGGTGGAAAGCTTTCGGTGAATGTTCAACCTCAACGGAATTGTTTCCTTTTCGCCGTGGTACAAAGATGGTGTGCTTTTTCGTTGTTCATTAGTCGCATATGTTGCTTTATGAAACGGTGCGCGTAGAAGAGTAAAACATAATTTCTTCCCACGCACAGACACACACACACAAATACCGGAAATTATTATTGAAAGTCGGAAACAAAGGAACCTAATTATTTAAGCTATTTAAAGCTCATCCTGCTCGCGACCCTCTACGCTTATTCCAAGCGATCCTTCAGGGCAGACAGGATTGTGTAAAATAATAAAACGAATATAAAACGCACACAAAATGCTGGTGGAAAGGATGGGGGCTTTTCCTGGACGTCTCGCAAATGTAACGTACATTGCCACAAAATAGAGCTGCGCACTGCTGTTTCATTGAGTGGCCAACCTAATTAAATCCTTCCACTAACGCTTCGTTCCAACGGCACAGGCCGCTTTTCTTCACCTTGTCGGCCGCTAGTTTACCAATTTTGCACACACACACACACATGCAGACACATTGTAAAAGGACAGAAAGCTGCAAGCACCACTATCCGCCTGTTTCACTACCGCAGAGTTTCACGGGGAGGGCGCGCCTTATCGATCGGATCGGATCTACCCGGCGACTCTCCACACCTTCCAATTAACGTTTAAAGTTATTAAAAGAAAATTGCCAAAGATGGCAGCCTTGCCCATGGCAGCGTGTGCAGCAAGCCGGAAGATAAGCTAATTAATTGCAAAATATTCATAGCTTTACGAGTGTGTATGTATGTGTGTCGTCTGGCAGCAGAGCGCTCTCTGCTGGGTGCATAGAGAGGTTGAGCAGTGCTACGCAGTGAAGCCTCCGTTTTGCACTGCGCTAGAGGCGAATGTATGTGTGTGTGTGTGGTTTAGTACATGGGTAGTGTTATTTATAGTGAGACGAGATTGTTTTATTAAAACCAAAGGTGGTAAAGCTTGGTGCGACAAGGTGCGATTTCTTATCAGCAATAATGGTTGTGTTATTATTTCTGCCGATTGATTTTTCCTACAGTAATAGGTTATTATTAATTTTACACTGGTCAATCAGTTCGGTGACTGGTTTATGTGTTTGTGTGTGTAATGCAAAAAATGAAATGCAGATTCGTGGAGTGAAGTTTAAGACACCGTATGATGCTTCAGCGAAACAGTACACTAACAAAAACCTCGACTTCAAAGCTTTCGGAACCAACAGCAACGATACACAGGGAGTGAGCTGTTGTCCTTCGCTTGCTTTGATTGTTGAACGGTTGTAGAAGCAATGTGTGTACATCGTGTATTAAGCATCGCTTTCTACCTTGAACAAACGACGATCGGTCCTCTTTCACCTTCTCTCTTGCTTCACTGGACTGACCACATCCACAACAATTATGGAACCATTTTCGAGCACACATTGTTAATGCGATGAAACACACCAGATAGAGCAAACGCTGCACTGCGCCGCGCTAAAGAGAAAATGAAGCTGTTTCGGCCATCATTATGGTTCAGTTTTATTTTTTTTGTGTGTGCTGGTTTCAACATTCAACAACAGCCCAACTAACAAAGCAAAGCATCATCAACTGCAAATAAATAAGATAAAAATGGAAAGGAAGGCAAGTGCGGCAGAGCGAGGGAGCTTGGGTGCCCCAGCACCGGTGCCCATGTGCACATTTTAATTTAATTTTCCGAATAAGTTAATTAATTTAATCAATTTGTTATCTGAAACGTTCATAAATAACAGGGCTCTATTATCGGTAGGGCCGACGCAGTCGCCACCGCCGCCGCCGCCGTCGCTTGCCAACTGCTGTTGCTGCGGGTTCGGTGGATGGAACATTGGCGAAATGGCGAGCTTTCCGAACATCATCAGCATCAGCATCATAATACTACTAGCAACAATAATGCCCTTATGCTGCCCGGGACACAATAGAGAGCTCGGCGCTCGGTTTATTAATGTTGCGCACCGGTTTTTGTGTGTCCGATGTTCAAAGGGGGGAGAGAGTGTGCATGGTGCCTTTTTTGCAAGCATGTTTTATCCGTTTTGTTTTATAATTTTTCACCACCGCTTCGGTTGCGCCGGTAATGTGCTGAATGCATTATAATTGTGTTGAAAAGCGTAAAGGTGGAGGAAAAATTAAAAATAACCTCTTCACTCATGATGGTGGAAGGTGGAGAAAACGGTGTACATAATTGTAGTTGGCTTTGTACTTCATTTTTCATATTTTACTCTGCCTCTTTTGGGGCCTTTTTTTGCCTCTCTATTGTTTGGCTAAGGGAGAGGGTAGAATGTATATTTTCGAAAGAGAAAAAAACCCACTCAACAACACACTTTTGGAGTGGTAAAAGTGTTTAAACAATGTGCAATTGATTGTTTAATAACCGTTGATTGTTTGAAATATTTCATCGTCAAAATTCATATAAAACATACTATTAAACGTGGCTATCATGGAAAAATGGTGAACGCATTTTCTTCGTTTTCCATTAAACGTTCATTGTATGCATTCAATTTTCTCTCACGATATGCAAACATTACGTTTGGTGGAAATAATTATCCTAATTTAACGCAGCACTCGCAGTGGTAGTAAAAATTAAGATCACTATTTCCACGATCGTTTATGGAGCGGAAACTGCTTCAAAGTTGTAATTGTAATTACACTCCCAAATTGTTCATTGTTCTGCTCGAAATGGAGAACGTCGTTTTCCACGCTAATAGTAAATCCTGCGCAGTGCATCTATCTCCAATCTTTCTCGATTTCCATAATATGATCGTTTCCATTCGCACCTCATAAAAGTGATGAAAATGTAGCAAGTGTACAATTTCATGACTAGAAAAGGCTGCCGTGCTTTTTTCTTTCGCTTATCCGCACCCTTTATCGTCGATAACGCGCTGCTTTAAAGCGTCCCAAAAGTGTAGCGTAGGTTTTCCCAGCCGCCTGCAAAACAATGCGGAACGTCAACCGCGGGCCCAACCGTCCAAACCGGCATTAGTCCGAAAATAAATGAACTTTTGACAACCGTCAACTGCCCTGGCAAGCGTGGAAAATGAGTCCGACCAATTGTACTGAATAAAACACTACCTTTGGTCCAGTTTCCGAGCTCCGAAGGGGGTGGGGAGGAGGGGAGGAGGCGAAGGTAACCCGTGGTGCCCGACACCCGGCCACGGCCAGTGAAAGGTGGCATGCCATAAAATTCCAATTTCGTTGCAGTCCGGGCATATTTATTCGAGATCATTATCCCTGCTGTCCCCAAATGGGCCAGCGCCCGGGGGAAAAAAGCTGGGATGGGAACAAGCTGGCAGAACAACACCAACGGGGGTGGGGGGTTAGGGACATTTTATTGCCCCGCAGCCAAATGGTGGTAAATGTTCCCGTGAGCTAAATCGATCGCTAATCGATTGACCACATGTCGCAGGCGGCAAACGAAGCGGGGGGCGGTTGAGGTTCACAAATTTACTCCCACCACCGGGCATCGAGGAAATAGGGCGCACTGGGAGGAACGATGGAGGATTTAGTTTCCATAAGTGATCGATAAAAATGAACATTTGTCGAAACGCAAGTGGACAGCACTACATTTCCCCACGTCACGGAAAATGCACTAGAAACTACAGCCAGATGAAAGATTAGAAGCAACCAATGGGGAAAGGGGAGCGAGAAGCAGACATTAGAGCTTCATATTTTCGGTGAATAATGTGGTGAATAATTGATTGTAGCCTCATCATTAGTGAATGTGTTAATTGTATTTCGCTCCGAAAACACGCACCGAGCACGCAATCGAAACGCCCAAAAGCACGCACACGCAAGAGGTGGCATAAATTTTCCAACAGCATTTCCATAAAAAGGCAATTAAATAGAGAACATAAAATGGCGCTTAGAACAGTCAGTGTGTGTGTGTGTGTGTGTGTTTATTACGGAGAAAAACAATTTGTGGTTATTCGGCGTTTATCGATTATTTCTATTAAGAGAACACGTCAGCAGCAAAACACTCACAAACACTTGCGTCTTGGAGAGCGTGCTGCGTACAACATTGGACGGTTTGCAGTAGCAAAACCTGAAACCTTCTAGTTCAATGTATCCATTTCATTCAATATTGGCATTCCCCACACATCCTTCCCCTTTGCCTGAAGCGCAATCTGGAGAAATTGTTTAGCAAAAAGCATACGCAGAGTACCATTTTGCGCAACGAGAACTCTCTGGAGTGTTTATAAAATAATCGGTCTGGGTCTCTCGGTATGTCGATTCTGGGCATCCAAACTCCACCTCCAATTCTTGCTCTTTTTGGTCTGTGTGTTAGATGTTCGAAAGAGACAGAGAGAGAAATGAAGAGAGAGATGAGAAAGGGATCTTATGCGCAGCATCAAAAGATTTGCTCGATTTTAGTGTAGTTTCTTCGGAGATATGTGATCCAAACATGAAACAAACACATCGACAGGCTAGGCATACACAACAGTACATCGTGTCTGGCTGGTTTGGAGGAAAAATCGATATTGATCATTGCGATAAAGAAATGGCTTTAAGATTCGCACCATGCTTCTTGTCAGATTTCAATGCTTTCAGACAGGGATGCTTTCCTTTTAGCTTCTAAAGTACTTAAAATTTACTTCAAATATTCCATTTTTGCTTTCTAAAACTGCCTCTGTCATTCTTTTCTTCCACTCCATCACAAAAACCATTTTCAGGCGATTTTCTTCTTGGTCGCAGCATTTCATCGCGCGTGTAAAACATCGCACTAGAAGAAAGCGGCATGTTTCTTCAACACCGCGGTGCAGGAGCGGTGCGATGTATTGCTACCACACTTCACAACATTCCATCCCCAACCCCTCCCAAAAACGCTCTCGCCCAAACAAAACGCTCATCTCGTTAGAGCCGTTCGCCGTTCGACGAGATCACACCAACACTAACGCAGCATGCGGGCTACATAAAGATTAACCCCCTTGTTTAGTGTGGGGTTGGAAGGGATATGACTGTGAAGAAAGGAGTTGCTCACCGTTGTTGCTGATGTCGATGTTCTGCCTTCTCTTTCTGTAACTCGCGCTCTTTCTCTCAGCGAAGCGAGAAGCAACCGTCCACTTCACGCATGTGCCTTTTCTTCCAACGCAACATCTCACCCCCTTATTTTTCCTCTCAACAAATTTTCCACCGTTCTCTCTCGCTCTCTCTCTCGCTCTCTCTCTCTCTCGCACACAAGCGCCCAGCACAGCAAGCGATGAAATAGCGCAATAATAATTTCCCACAATGGCGACCAGCCCGTCGAAAGGGAGCGACTGTTTTTCCATCCCTCTTCAGCGCACACACGCGCGCGCTCTACGCAAGCACCACAACGGGGGCAAACGGTTCGCAGTCGCGCTTATGCTGTTGGGCTGCTTATGTTTTATGCTCTCTGCTGTTTTGCTTCGGCCCGCTTCGGGAGGGGCGTGTCGCATTATCACGCCTTTAAAAACAATTTCAACGCAAGCACCGTCGTCGAGGAGAGTGTGATGTTTTTGTGTTGTTTTTTTTTACACTTTTCAGTGTAATGTTTTGCTCTTTTGCTTGCTTGCTTGCGACGGTACCACCTCAACCTCATTTTATGCACCGAGAGTGTTGTAATTGGCCGTCGATCTGCCGCAAATATGTTGCTAATAAATAGTGTGCCCCCCGCCACCTCTCGGGGCAGTATGCTCGCTCTGCTCGCTTTTGTTGCCCTTGCCGCTTGTAGTTTTTGTTTTTTTTTTCCTTCAAACCCGGACCCAGGGCTTCGGAATGCCAAGCCTCGTCGACATCGATCATTTTGAGGATATATTATTTAGCAAAGATTTACGGTAGAAGGAGCGTGCGGCTCCAGAGCGGGGGTTCAGTTTTCCTTTCGGCGTTCGGATTTATGAGCCCGACTCGATCGTCAATCGGAAGTTAATAAATTTATGCCTCCAATGCGATGCGCACTCGGCGTGAATTGTGGTTCGCCTGCATTAGGACACAGCCTTGTCGATTGGTTGTGCCCCGGTCAGCGGTTGATCGAATCTTAGCGCCTAAATTTATACCACTAATCGGGCTGGGATGGGAGAGCATCCTTGCCCTGGCACGGCGTGTATCGAACGGCGGAGCTTCGAGTGATTTATTCTAAGCAATTTACGACGACGACGATGCCGACGACGCATTTTCGCATGCGGCTTTTGCGTGCCTGCAATAAGCGTACCTTCATGAACATTCGGGCAGGGAATCTTTATTAGCGGGTTGGGTCAATCGATGGCCAAATTTTGGTCGGTTAAGAGCGGTCAAGCGGGGGGGCAGTGGCACAACGGGGTAGCCGAACAGCGTTTATCATGCATACGATAAATTGTGCAAACTGTGTGTAGCAAATCGGGCCCACCGATTGCCGTGCCGTCGTGGTGAACGCATTCACAATTCATGGTAGATCATGGTGCGACCCCGTGTGCCCTGGCCATTGCCGATGACCGATGAAAAACGACACCACAGGAAAATTGGATGTCGCAGCTGTCACAAGGTGCAGGTGCAAAGTTACGACAACCACGGTCCCCGATACAGTTGGCTGGGAAATGTATTGCTTATGCGAGAAGAATAGAGATCTGCGTAAATTGTCTGCGTGGTCAATTTTCGACACCAAGCTTGTCGCTCGTTGGGGGGTCTGTTTTGCAATATTTAACAAATTTTCAACATTTTAACAAGTTTGATTTAAATTCGTTCAATATACTTTAGTTCACCTCCCTCAAATAAACACTCCATCTATAAGAGATTCGAAGTAAACTTCCCTAAAAAAAAAGAACAACGAGCTACAAATGGTACCGATTGCGAACGATTTATCAGCACCACCGAAACGGAACGCGCTGCAGTGTCCCTCTGGAGCAATTTGCTGAATCTTCACGCATCTCCCAGAACCTCCCCAAAAGCGTTCGATGTTTAGCAGGAAGGATTAATCGATAAACACTTGTCACGACAATGACAAACGATCCAAAACACGAACTCCTCGTGCGCGCATGTTTTACGCGCGGGCGAAGCGTCCCATTTAGTGCACACGCATTTGCACGGCAGTGAAAACACCTGCACACGATATACACTTACGTACGTTACTTTTATAGAGCATTGGCAAAAAAAGGTTCATTTCTTGTTTTGTTGCCTGACCTCTCGTTAAGTAGTCCGCAGAGTAGCGTGCTGTGAAGTTTGCTTACGGTGGCGCGTTGTGTGCATATCGGTTTGATTTAATCAGAAGCGAAAACTATAATAACACCACCAATGCTGCAGCCTGTTTGCAACTTTGCATGTATGCCTATACGGTGCGCCAAGCGGCAGGAACTTTAACCAGAGACCAGTACGACAAGTCTCTTATGAAAACAGATGTGTGAATTATAGCGCACGGATGGCGATACTCCGAGGACATTCCGAGGATATGCCCGCCGGTGCCCGACACGAACTCTGCTGGGACGCATAAATCAACGGAGGAAACGGGTGCTGCATGAATGCAACGACAGGAAGGGGGAAAATCCTGTCCAACCCTTACAAATGCAGCGGTACACGTACGACAAGGCAAAAGTCAAACCCGAAGCATAGGGATGAGCATAACAAAGCGTCTCATTGTCGTTTTTTGGGTGGAAGGGATTCCGTGACTGCGTGAAACAGGGAAGGACTCGGCTCGGTACAGGTGCTCCTAGGGTGGAAGCGGTGTTTTAATAAACTACAAAATTAAATAAATTCAACATTAAATGCTTTTTGGTGCTTCGTTTTATAAACAACTCTCCCATTTTAGTCAATTAATTTTCAATTAATACCACAACTTCACGGTGAAAATGCTTCAGAATTATTTACAGAAAGAGAGTGTGCACTGGTTTTAACACCATTCTTTCGCTCACTTTCCCATCGAATGCAGTGCTTGTAGTTAATTATTTGCCGCGAAGCAACCGGGTGCCTTTGCGCCAGTGCTACCGTGTGTCTGCGTGATTGCGTGCCGTCGGTCACGCGGTGATTGAAAAAAGAAATATGTGAACAAAATAATTACTATAAAAACACAAACACCGATTCGACCGACCTGGACCTGGCGCCCGTTCGTGTGCGTGGGCCGTTTCTGTGTCGCACGTTCGATCGATCGCACCGGACCGGACGGACGGACGGACGGACTGGGGTCACGTCCCTACAATCCTCCCCATTCCCCCATCTACACAGCTTGGCTAATAATTGCTGCCATTTATTACTGCCATCTCCCCGCGCGGAAAAACCCCTTCGCAAAGGGAGCACGGAATAGGGAAAAACAAGGCTGTGTGTATGCGTGCCAAAAAGAGCCAAAAAGAGTCTACCAGGACAGGAGGGTAACAAAAGGGGTGGTGTACAAGATGTACGGGCGAGTTCCGGGTGCGATTCGGGCTTTGGTTAATTAAAATGTAAATGTTTAACCTCAGGCACTGAAGAGCTCGGGTGTTGTTGTTTTTCTTTTTGTCGCTTTCCGCGTACGTGTATACTTGTGTGTGTGGGTTTGGTTTGGTTTACAAACAGAAGGAGAGGAATAAGAACGGGGGCCGCTTATGCTAATAATGAAGGGAAAGGATTGTAAATATAACGCCTCATTCCAAGCTTGTCCTATTTTCCGACTCATTGAAAACGAACAGCTTGAGGAATAGAGTTCGTTTGTGGTGGAAATGTGTGCTTCAGTTTTAATTAATAGCACCAACACATATTGTCCAAATGTATTTCAAACACTCCAACCAGGAGCTCACAAAAACACGATACAATATTGTATTTTATAAAGTTTGTTCATCGCACTTCCCCGGGAGCGGGAATACACACGTCGGAACTTTGTCAACTCTCAGAGCGGTGTGTGGCAAAGTTTTTCAAGCGGAAAGCCGCAAACTTGTCCTGTCAGTTTATTCCTCTGCATCGCCTTACTTGGCCGAGTACAGTCACGTACTCGCACACACACAAGTCGAGTTATAGACAAACTGAACAGACTGCCAAAGACTCATTCCTCCCCAAAGGTATGGAGCATAAAGAGACACACACTCGAGACTGCTGAAGAAATTGCTCAACACAAAAACCTTTCCCAGTCGCACCTGGGAAAAGAAGTACACTCCACGAGAGATTGCGCATCGAAACAATCATCTCCGTACGCGGCACTAAGGCGTGACTACAAAGAGGTCCAACAACACGAGCAAAGATCCATCGCAATACGAAGTTCGAGGAGAATGTACATCGTTTGCCGTCCGTTGGCTGAACGGAACATGGATCGGAGCTGCTCCTAAGAAGTCCATAAAGTTTTGGACCAATGTTGTCCCTGGACCATATTGGATCGGCGAGTGTGTGTGTGTGTGTGTGTGTGTGTGTGTGTGTGGGGGCAACTTTGTCGCAGCCGTTCACACTTAAAGCCGTTTTGTTGGCAGTGCGTGAATAAAGTAATCGGTCTTCAAGTTGTTGTCGGTTAGGCAGTCGCGTAATTATTGTACCGATCGAAGCGACGGCAAGGGTGGAAATGGAATTTTGCAACCTTTTGAGGCTGAAAGGAGAGAGCCCTTTAGCTGCTCTATTTTATGCTCTATCTTTGTGGCGGCACACGGCACTAACATTGTTGCTAATTGGCAACTGCCGACAATGTGCAAATACCGATCGGGCATTGCAGAGCGAAAGATCAACGCTTCCGTGGGCATGAATCGATTCTCCTTTGAAGGTATTGTTCCTGATAATGAGATGTTACTAATGTGCACAGTCAACAAACGCGGGACCAGGTGGGAAATATTCCACTCACAAACGCTGTCGTTGTCGGTGTCCAAACGTTTGATGATAAATGGGAGTTTAGTATGGCACGATTGGAATGGTTTTCTTTTTTTATGGCAACAACATCGAACAACATCGAACAAAATCTCCCAAAAGTGGTTTGCAGCATTAAAGGAGAAGCGAAACACACACAAAAAACGAAGACTCCAAGGTGTCGGTAAGAATTAATCAAGTCGTAAGCGTTAGCGGTACTAAATTAACTCGCCCCGAAGAAAAACGGAAAAACGAAACCGACCCAATCCGCGGTAACGGCCCAGCGCACTGCCCAGCGGGAGATTCTCGCCCCGAGCAGGCAGGGAGGGAGAGAGATTAAACCGAACAACGAACACAAAAAAACCCATCTTCCACCGCTGCCGATGCTTTTCGTGATCGTGTGGTCACGGCACGAAACAACAAAGCGCTGTTGGTGCGCCTTTTCAAATACGCATGGGATAGACATGGCAGTGGCTACGGTGGGAAGAGCGGCGGCGGCACGAGAAAAGAAGAAATAAAATAATTGATTTAAACCTAATGAACAACTTAATAATAATTATCATTTCAGCTCGGAATTATGGACGGGAAAAGCGTAAACATGAACAGACGAACGGACCGACGGGTGCGCAGCTTCAAAACGCGATGCGGAGAGAGCCCCACGCAGCCAGCCCATCCAGCGGGGTTGAGGGGATTGTGTCTTGTTCCACTCTTGCGCATCTTATTAGCCTGCGATGGGCTTACGGAAAAGAAGTCAAAAGCCCCAAAAAAACCTCCCCACTTGTGGAGAAAACAAAATTTCCGTCCACAAAATAGTCACCCCCCGAAGCGCGCGCGCGAAAGGCAAACGACGTGCTTTGCGTGATGAGAGGAAACGATCATCCTCGGGAATGGGTGGAAGATCATGATCACGACGTGCCATTGTTGATGGCAGCCCTCCGGTTGGCTCTCCGGTAACAACGACCACGCCGCTTGAGGACGCTTTTGCTTGTCGCTTCTTTGCTTAACATATTGCCTGTTTTATGATTAACTGTCAGAAGGTAGACATTTATAACAGCACCAAATGATAGTTTTAGGAGTTGATGTATTCCTTGCCATGTATGCTGGTTGCGTGTGTGTGAGTGTGTTTTGATGTTTCACTATTGTTGCCGCTGCTGCTGCTTGAGAGCCGCCGGTTCGACAAGACGGGGATCGGTTAACACAGGTTAACAATAAGCGAAACAAATGAGGAAGCAGACAGGGAACGAACGAGAGCCGCGTTTTATGAGAAAATGGCCACGGGAGAGGAAAGACCTGGTGACGGGTGGTGCCCAGTAAGGCAGTTAATAAACATCTTCATGCTCTTTTAAGGAGAAGAACGATGATAATCACACCCGAACTGTGGTGAGTGAGTGAGTGAGTGAGAAGACAGGCCTCACCCGCCGCTGGTCCACACTCTTTCTCGCGAGCGCGTGTATGATCCGGATTGAACGAAATTATGTTTCGGTATTTTAATCTTATTGATCGTTACTGGCCAACCAAAGGGAGCGACTGGGGGGGGGGGGGCGAGTGAATGGCGAATGCCGCGATATCTTCGACAGCCTGCGTCCGATGCTGTGGACGCTTCACGGGAGCTGCGGGGCGTCGGGAAAACGGGAAAAGATGTGAATTTATGAGAAACTCACCAATAATTAACTCTCTGCCTGCCTGCCGAACCATCGACGGGGGAATGCGTTAAAGTGAAAACACCCGCAGAACGGAAGAAAGAGCAAGAAGGAATGCAACCAAACGCAACAAAGAAGGGCGCTCGATCGAAAACGGATTTGTTACATCTTATTATGGAGGATTGTGTTCGCAAAAAAAAGACACAAAAAGAGAGAGAGAGAGAGTGAGGGAGATAAGCCGCATTGCCGCGGGATACACACAAGGCACAGACACAGGCCCGGGTTTTTTTATAATCTAATTTTAAGCATCGCTATTATCGCGCCTTTTCTGCCCTCTGCCCGGCATGCCCACACTGTGGACGAATATGGTAAAATGATGATTAAGACATTAAGAGGTAAGCCATTGTCAATGATCTGCCCGGTAACCCGGTGCGCCGTGTGGCAACACCGCCAAAATGGAATGCATCAGATCAATAAGCCGCGGCCAATAAACGGGCGATCGTGCTCGTGGTGCTGGTGCTGGTGCTGGTGGGTGTATTATGGAGCTCAGCAGAAAAGTGCACGCGATGGTGGAGATCAAACGTGACGACGTGGTATGAAAGCGCGAGCACCATATTATCCTTTAAATCCTCCCCCGATCTCGTTCGTTCGTTCGTTCGTTCGTTCGTCGTGCTTAATCCCGTGACGATACTTCATCCTCTTGCTTCGCTTCTTTCGTCGGCGGAACAACAAGCTCGATCGTGTGGATTGGATCGATTTTCAAACTAGCGCTCGTTTCAACGGCAAACAATCAATCTGCCTGCCTTATGAATCGCCGTTTTATTATGGCGTGTGTGTTTCATCATCATCATCATCACCGTCGTCGTCGTCGGCGTGGGTACGTTGTTGAGTGCTGATTGAGGTTAATTTTTATGAAATACTGATTGTTTTTCTGCACGATCCTGCCCCCCTTCTCCTGCCATCATCAATTAGTGCGGTCCATTATTATGGGTTTCGGTAATCGATCATTTACGCTTCGGCTAAGCTCATTGTTTTAAATGTACCAGTTTAAAAAGTGTTCGGAAAGTGTAATAAAATTAACGAGAAAACATTTCATAAATCATGGACTAACTTTAGAATAAACCAACTGGGAGGTGAGAAAGGAACCGAGGAAAAGGAAACACAAAACACACCGACTAACAAGCGACTCAAAGTGGACGGACTTAAAAACTTATTAAGCACAAAAAAACAGAAATCCTATAAGCTCATCTCATTCAACTAACTCCAACAGACTAAAAGAGCAAAAGAAGAGAGAGAAACAAAAAACACACACAAAACTCAAGAAAACAATCGAGAAAGCATGACGCGAAACAAGCAAACACATTTAAAAGGTAAAATATATGTATAGTATAGGAGGAACAACAGTTAAACAGCAACAACAACAGCAACAAAAAAGCACAACCCATCAACACAACAAGCAAAACAAAAGAGGCCGAGCAGCAACAAAAAATAATATAAGAGAAAAAAAAGGGCAACAAAACAAACCGCCCGAACAAAGCCGAAAGAATGAAAGAAGCGCAGCGAATCCCACAACTTCAGGTTGAAAATAATTCATTTGCCGACTATTCAATTACAAAACGTGTAAATAAAGACATTTTCTCACTTCCAATTTTATGCAGCTTTCGTGAAATGTTGCTTCGTGTGTTTCGTGTGTCCAACGCCCTTCCTTCCCCCTTCTTTTGACTCCTCGCTTCCTCGACTCCGCTTTTCGCATTCGATTATAAACGACGTGTCCATCGTCCTCCTCCTCCTGCTGCACGTCGATGGCTGGCTGGCCAAGGAATGGAAGGAAGCTTGAAAGTTAGCCCAACCTTCCCCTTCCCTCCCCTTTGTGTGTTGGCAGTAAAGGTGGGGGAAAGCGATCGCTTCTTAAAGCTCGCGGCAGTTACCCTTCGTGGCAGTCTCCCAACAAGCAAAAGGAAACTGACGCAACACACAGGGCCGCGCGGCCAAAAGCTGCGCGCTGTTTGTTGGTGCGCGCCGCAAAAGAGCCGAGAGCCGCATGATGGCATAATAATAATCGTAACGGCGTGACGGAGCAACCACGGAGCACTGGAAGTGGCCGGGGGTGGAGCACGGAGGGGAGTGACTTTTGGGGTTGCCTCTTTTATTTTGTCCGCCCGTTCGGTGAAGGAATATGGGGTAGTTATGCCTTTTTCGCTTGTGTGTGTGTGCGTTGGTGCCTGTTGTCCGCCAAGAGGGGAAATTGGTGGGGAAAATGGAAGGGGGAAGGGAAGGGTAGGCTTGTAAAAATGCCAACAAACACAACGACTAAATTTTATGCCTTTTGCTTTCCTTTTCTGCTCCACTCCTGTGCTGCAGTCGCTCTGTATTGCTTTCCTGCCTCTTTCTCGCCTACAGTCGAGCAAAGTTTTTCCCCTGATTGTTTCGCGCGTTGGATCCTTCGAGCAGCCGTGAAACAAGTGCTGCCGGTGCTGCTGCTCCTTTGGCAGGCCGCGTTTTTTTTGTGCGGGGGAAAAAGCCGTCGGGAATGAAGTCGTTTTCGGCCGACGTTTGGTTGAAATTAATGAAGCTCCCCAGCGTTGACGAGCTTCAGGATACGCACCCGAGGAGTGGGTGGGGAGCAGGCAGGCCGAATCCGAAAGCAAGATGGTGATATCCAAGAAGGCACAGCATGGAAAGGTGTTCCAGGCAAAAGGCAGCAGCAGCCAAAGGGCTAACCATGCACGCCCCCTTCCGACACACGCTGGCAAGGATTGCTTTGATCGCGAAGCTCCGGTTCGAGCGATAAGAATGCAGCCAGCGCAAAGCGGTAAAGCGGAAAAGTTTCAACTCTCAGTGAAAAGCGGAAGCGAAATTTCAACAAAAATTTAATGAAAAGTTTACTCACTGCTCTATTTTGTGCGGAGTTTGTTTAATTAATTTCTGCACTCGCCCCGGGGGCGCCATTCCGGGGCGACCAATTTTGACTCATTCATTTTCACAAGCACCGAGGTCGATTTGTACAAATGAGCAGTAATTGAAATTAGTCGCGTGATCTGAACAGCGGGCACAGTCGACACACACATAAGGAGACGAAAAAACGACTCAAACACCACGCTGTTCATTAGGCCCTTTTTAAGTTTTGCAGACACTGGCCCTCCGCCCTATTGCACCCCGTAGTGTTGTCGCACCTACCGACAAATTGATCGCCTTTAGCAGCCTTCGTACTTTCTGTACAGTGGAAACCCTTGGGGGAGGGAGGAGGGCGTCTCCTCTTCCTCCCCGGCTTCTGGGCCCCCCAAACCGAAAACCTCCCTTGTCAGAGTCACAGTCGGCACGAAAGCTTATAATTGATGCCCAAACATGAGCGCGAGAGCCCTCGTAGCCGATGTATTATGGAGCCCTGTGTGTGTGTGACTGTGTGCTGCAAAACAGTTGGAAGGAACCAGTTTCAGTCAGCAAAAGCCGACCGCGCCGACACGCCGACTGGCAGACTGGAAACTCCAAACGCATCCCAAAACGCAGCGCACGGCGGACGGTGTTGCGAATGCGCAGGCCCGAGATGCGCAAAACACTCGCAACCCTCGCAACCCTCCTTCCCTGGGGGCAATAAATTGTGAAGAGATAATAAGAACGAACGTTAAAAGGATAGTAAAACCGAAAATTGAAAACAGCAGAAATAATTTCAAGATAATTTACCGCTCGACCGGACCGGACGGGCGGCTTGACTGGCCTCGGGGGCGGGGTTGGTGGTTCCTGGTGGAGTGGTTTGAGCGACTTCTTTCTTTGCTGGAATAACGAGTGTGACTGCGAGTGTCGCGAATGGGCCGGGGGTCGCACAAATCTGTTACACAAAGCTCAGCTCAGCAGTGGTTTACTTTAAACGCTTCCTTTCGGCGTCCTTAAACGGCCCCAAACAACGGGCGTGTGTTGTCCGTGCTCGTACAATAACAACAAGCGCTTAAGCTCATTAGGTGTGCCAAATTACTGTGCCATCAGCTGTGTTGGACTACAGAGACAAAAAACGCATACACAAAAAGACGGGAAGGATCTGTTTCTCCCGCCAGTGACGCTCTACACAACATGGCTGCGGTCCTTGCGGTACGGAGTGGAGCGAGAAACGGCAACTTTTCTCCAAAGCCGTCGGGGGAAATTAACATTCAAAAAAGCAAGGCCAACTACACGCGGGCGCGGAAAACCCCTTCAGTTTTTGTTGCTGTCTTGTTTTCAAACAGCATGTGCAAGCGCGTCCCTCCCCAAAGGGGGAACTACGGGGCGAAGGTGGAAATTAATGTGTCACTTCCGGGCAACAGCAACAGCAGCAGCAGCAGGAAGGCTGCACAAGATAAGATTTTATCAGTCGAACAACGTGTTTGTGAGTTTAGCGATGGTGGTACTACACCCCAATACCAATATGGACGTCTTATTTGGTGGAAACTCTACAGTAACGTTTTAAATAAAGTTTTTAAATAAAATCATATAAAAATGTCCTGCTCATTTTCGAGGCTCGGAAAACTCATTCTGCATTAAAAAAAAATAGGCGTTGGTGCTAGGCCCATAATTAATATGTTATTATGTTAATCTACATTCAATTTTCCTCCTTCATCCACGGCGCTCGCGGAGTGATGAAAATTGCGTGCACTGAAGCGGCTATAATGTGCGCCTATGTGTATGTGTGTACGTACCCCTGGCCCATGCCACGCAATGGCGAGAGCTTTTTTTTTGCTATGCATTATTAATTGAACTTCATTGAAAATACCATATTTGTACCCGCGGCTATAATTATGGGAGTGCCAATTGAATAAATTGACATATTTTCCACCTCAAACCAGCGTTTGACAAACAGAACTATTGTTAGTTATGTTTTTCAGTGGTTTAATATTGAAGCTAGAGAGTGCATACAATCTACCGACAGAAATTAAAGTAAAATTAAACTTTTTAAACAATAATTCCAAAAACTTGCACAGCAACTCGTATTTCCCATCGTCGTTGACCTCCGTCGCTGCCAATTACAGTGTCATTAATAGGAGCTCCGACAGTACAGTACAGTACAGTACAGTGCCGGCAAAAAAAGGGTGTGGTGCTTGCTAGCTCAACAAAGTAGTTGGGAGAGGTCGAAGGACCACGACAGCAAATGGCTGCAAAGGAAAAGACCTAGGAGAGCTCCTATTGACAGTTGAACAAGTACGGCCAGCAAGCGTGCCAGCAAGCGCGTGTTCTGGCAGAATGGGAAACGTTCGTGAAAAGCTCAATTTGCTGGAAACGATTTGGAAAGTTGGTTGAAGCGTGTGTAGGTTTAGGGATAAACTTTTGAATGTTGAAAACTCCAAAATCCCACCGTAATGCTGTGTAGCATGATTTTTTTTTACATTTGTTAAAAAGGTAATAAAACAACTTTTGTGCAGCAACTTCCCCAAAAACTCCACTCCATCCAAACCACTGCCCTTGGGGTAACGTTTGAGGTGGGTGGTTTTCGTGTTTTGTAGCTAATTTAATTTCACGCAGTTCGCAGTTGCCAAAATGGTTTGCTTTTTTAAGCACAGCTTCCGTGGAAGTTTGTTTGCGTTGCGTAGGCCTACAGGCACAAGGACACACACACACTGGCAGCCAAATCGTGGGGACAAACATACACGTTTCCCCCAGGGTAGCGGCAGCACTCAACAGCAAATAACAAAACTTAAAACCACAAACAGTTTGATTGGTCTTTTGAGTAGCAGCAGTAGCAGCAGTAGCAGCAGAAGTCTGGAAATAAAACTCTGTCCCCCACACCGAGCATAACATCACGGCACAAAACTCCATGGCAAAAAGTTATACTTAGCAGTAGCAGCAGCAGCAGCATCATACCTTGCCGTCGAATGTGACAGTGGGGAGGAGGAGAGCATCGGGCAATCCAATTTGGCATCCAATTAATCTAAATTTTCATACACAATCTATTTCTTTCATCTCTCGCTCTCGAAGCATTGCTCTTGTGGCTGTGGAGCGTGATACTGATACTGATGCTACTGCTGCTGCTACTGCTGCTGCTACCGCAATTTCGATCACATCCCTTGTATTATTTGCCTTTGATCCTGCTGGTGTTCCTGGAGAGTTTGGTGGAACCGAGAAATGGCCTTTTGCAGTGGAAGGAGACTGAGAGCGTTGCTACGAACATGGTTGCTACAATCCGTATGGTAATGTTTCGAAATGTTTCTTTTTAATAAAACTTAATGTCGCTTTAGGATGTGTTCGATGTGGCTTTTGCGGTACACCAAATGTTCTCCAAATCTAGTTCAATCAAGGCACGGCTCTGTCTCTTGTCTATCGTCTATCTTGTTTCATTCAATTTGAAACCAATATGCGCCTCGTGGGGATTGAAGTTGTAGTGAGTTTCGATTGAACGTTCAATAATAATAATTCACACAGCGGCATCTGATCCCTCGAACTGGTCTCGAACTATCCACTTGACATGGAGAAACCCACAAAGAGCCACATTTTCCATCCCACAACATTCAAGAAAAAAGGAGAAAAGGATGATCCCGGCAAAAAAAAAAATGATGAATAGCAAACCAGCAAAACACCCTTGAAAAGTCAAACCCTTTTTCCTCCCCTCCTTCGCCACTCAATTGGCCACTTTGCCGGTTGATTTTTCATCCCGAAAGCAAAAGGGGCGAGCAAGCGACAGGGTTTTCAGGAGCACGCAGGAACGGACCGAAGCATCCGAATCCAATTGTAATTGAATGAACGAACGAGCCACCGAGACACGCCACCGATCTGGTTTTCTGGTGGGATTATTTATGAGATCTTGTACGCTGGGTGTTGTGTATCCCTTTACTTTTGCACTTAGTAACGGTTGCGCGCACCTGCCACTGCGCGTGAAGTGGCGCGAGAAAAATGAGGCAATGTTTATAAAATAAACCTTCTTACAAGTACCAGCACTAGCACCAGGCGAGAAAGAAGCACACACACCAAATGATTGCAAATCGGATGTAATTAAAGGCGTTTTTCTCGTGCCCGCAATCCCGCAATACTAATCCGGGTGTGGTTTTTATGTAAAATACGGTAACAATCGAGCTACGCAACAGCATACGGTGCGTGACGAAATGGGCAGATCGAGTGCCCGTCTGTTTGAATTGTTCCTTAGGTTTTTGTCACCCTTGATTGCACAGAAACACAGATTGACCAAGGGTTCTAACCCTCTTGCTGTCACATCAATATTTACACATTGGTTGGTAGAGAGTTTCCCTTTACTTTTCACCTTTGGAATAAAAAAAAGAGGGAATTGCAATTCTTATTTGAGCATTAAAATTGATTTCAATCGTAAACGGTGTTGGTGGTTTGATTTTTTTTGGTTCTATTTAAATTGTCTCCCATTTCTATTGGACACAAACACACACACAGTGCTTCTGAAGAGCATAAAGAACCCTTCGTTTTACATAAAATTGAGTTCAGGCTGGAATAAATTTACACCAATCCTTGTTTTACTGCCCCGTGTACGTTACACAAAGTTGGTCCTTTGTCAAGGTGGGACAAGGAACAGCACACGGAACATGTGGTGAACCCACTTCACCACCCAAAAGGACCTCCTTTTTACTATCCCACTGGGGGGGATGAAGAGGCGATGTAAGCTCCATTGCCTGCCTCACCTCTATCAAAACCGAGATTTTATTCTCCCAAAAGTCTAAATTGCTTGGCAAAAGGTTTGAAGTCGTCGTCTGCCTCTGCCCCGTTTCTTCTACTTCAATTGCCACCAATCCACCCGGCAGGGATGTCGTTCTGGGCTTAGTCACTTCCTGCTAACACCCGTAAAACCGTTCGCAAAATAAGTCAATTCGTATTCCAGTTGGCGGCACTCGTCTTACGAGGAACAGGCCAGCCAACAGCAGCCAACAGCAGCCAACAGCAGCCGGCCTAAGGAGGCGAAAGAAGGAGGCGGTCTTCGTTTGTGGTTTTCGTGCTTGCCTTGCCCAAATCCCCTCTCGAGTTTTCGAGTGTTTGTAGTTTTTTTTTGCTTCTTCTTTTATTTGCCCTTCATTCCCACCCACCCAAGGTGGCCCTTTTTCACGCATGGCACAAACGCATGGTCCTCTCTTTGGGTGTGTATGTGTGGGTTTGGCCGAGTGTTTGTTTTATGGCAAGGGGCTTTCAATGGTTTCCTGCTTCGCCGGTTTAGACACGGCTTATTAGACAAATGTGTATCGAATTGGATTTGAATCAGCACAATCATCCGAATGCTGGTTAGTTTGGGGTCGGTTCCCATTGCCGTTCGGATAAGATTCGTGTTTATCCTTTTTTTGAGGGTGGGGGGGGGATGGCAACACAAAGTGAGGTCAATAAAAGTGGTAAGGATGTTTTGACTTTCAAATCGGCAGGCGGTTTTGGGAAAAAGCCATGTTTGCGTCCAATAAAGAATGGGACCTTCCGAAGGGATTGTGCTGAGTGTGTGTAAAGGTAAAACTGTAAAATAGTCTATTAAAAGTTCAGGCCTAACATTTAACTGAAGGAACGTTTGCAGGAAGGTGTGGAAGAGAAAGTGCTTAAAATCTGGTGAGTTGGCAAGTATGATAACTACCTTGTTGTTCCCCGTTCTTTACGTTCAGTTGTGAATCGGCTGTAATACATCATCAAAAAACAGTCTGTGCAAAACAAACCCAAAAAAGCCCACATTTCCCGACTAGGGGTTTTGAAATAATTTCACGGATTGATAAGCAGATGCTGCTGTTGGGCCAAAGGACCTCCTCGCCTTTTCGCTGATCAAAACGCCCAAACACCCTCACGGCACACGCACAGTGTCTCTATTTTGGGAAGTGTTTAATTTCCAGATTTCCATCCACCGATAACTTGCCCGCGCGGCCGCCTTTTGTTGTGTGTTGCGCCACACAGCACAGCCCAACACCCAGCCAGCGTATCACACGAGAGTTTGCTATCGTAGCTATCCTGTTTGTCGCCCTGCCTGACAGTTCCATTTGCCATTTGCGATTTGCCCTCGTGCCTTGCAGCGCCGGGTATGGCCCCTTTTGCTCGCTGTATCCTTATCTGATCTCCCTCCCTTGCTACGGGTTTGCTCCGGGTTTGCGGTGGTGGTGGTTTTTGGTGGATATGAACCCACTCATCATCACCGGGGCTCATCTTTTGGGGTGGAAGAGTTATAATTGGAAAAAAAACCCACCGCCTCATCCTGACGACGGAGGGCCAAAAACAACGCGGGCGCGCGTACGCAATCTGTTCGTATTTTGGGTAACGGGTAACGGGAGAAGATGTTCGGATTGTCAACCGGAATGAATTAAATTACATTCGTTACAACTCATTAGCACCGAATGGTGAATGTTTATGGTTGCTGTTACAAGTTGGATGATAAAACCAGCCCGAACCGAAGCAAGCATGCCGTGTTTGAATTAGAACTATTTAAAGGGGGAAGATATGGAAGGAGGATGTTTTCTCCCTCCCTACCCCTGGCCAAAAACGGGTTAGATAGAAGGGGAGCAATTATTCAAGCCGGTTGCGGCCGTCACTTTGATGGAATGATTTTTGTTAATAACTTTCTTGTGGCGCTAAAGTAAAGTTTGAAGAAAACCCGTACATCACGTTACTCACATAATTCAACTTGCGCTTCGCATTCGGACAATTTAAAGAACTGGAAACCCGTAACTGTAAAACTGTGCTCCCCGGCACAGCACACGTTCGGTCCATAAATCTTCATCAAGATACTCGTAATGGCTTCATTTGTCTCACTTCTCACTATTCTTTTGCGGGGAGGATTTGCAAGTGGTAGGCAACAAAAAAAAACTATCCCACTGCAAACGATAAGCGGTGGGAAGCGTTCAAACCGTGACTACATTTTCGCCTAAGCTCCTCTATTTTACATAAACGCGTTTCGTGAGCTGCCACAGCATGCCCAAAGCACACACACGTACATATTGACTTTTCACCAAACAATCAGAAATCCATTTACAATGTTTATTTGTTCGTCGAACCCGCCTCCCCGAAAACGCGCTCCACGTGGTACACCAAATATACGCAAACACCAAACGATGCTGCTTTGTAAAACGCGTCTCCACGGACTTGCTGGTGCGGCGCAAAACATGCAAAACGCATCCAAGCACGCCATGAAATCTGATCCCTACGCGACGGCGAACGGTTCCGACGGTTGCTGCTGCTGCTACTGCTGCTACTGATTATGATTATTATGCGATGTCGATGATGATGGTGATGATGATCATGCTTACGCCAGTACGCCGCACGGGGATGATTATTGAAAAGCGTGTGGAAATAGAGGCTTGAGAGTTGCGAAAATTCTGGTGTTTGTAGTGTTTTTTTTTAAACTTTAAACTTTTATTGTAGCTTACACATAAGAAGCATAAAGCATGAAAAGCGTTATTGCCCATCTCAATACCCAGAAACTGTGGTTTCTCGCCAAATGTATCGTTTCTCCTATAAGAAAGTAAGCATGCAATTTGAATACATTTCACATTGAAAATCGTACCCGAAAAATGTATCCCAATTGGCTTCTACCATTTCCATATTCAAATTTTCCCTTTGGGAGATGCGGCTGAAATGATATTACAGTGAGCGAAACAAACTGAATACATATTTTATGCGCACTGTATGAAGCTACTTACACGATGTAAATGCTGTATTTGCAACTGTAATAGAGCTGACAGTCGCATACATTTATTGATTTCACGTTTAAGACGATACTTTGTCTGTTTGTCGAAAATGTTCTTTTTGCTAGAACTGGTTGAATCATGCTTTTAAATCAAGCCCGGAATGATTACAACACAAAAGCAATCAAAGCAAAGACATTTACACAACAATTTGTGACCACACAAATTCTACGAAAATTGTGCAGTTAACACAGTTCTCGGTTCTCGGTACGGCAAAAAGCGGGCGAACCGATTAGCCGTGTTTCCCAATTTCCAGGAACACTTGCTATCAAGCTCATTAGAAAAAAAATGCTGAATTAAATGCTAAAAACAATTCCATTTATAAACAACTCATATAACTCGCAAAGGGGAGCAACAAAGAAAGAAAGAAAGGAAGAAAAAAACACTCGACAAAACCGATTAAATCGATTAACCGAGCTTAATCGAATGCTGCAAAAAACAATCACTCACATGTAATCATTCGGGGTTCGTTCCGGGGTGGTCTTAATGGGCAAGCAAACTGTCTTAATTGCTATTGTTGACTCATTGTAGTGTGTTTTAAATTTATTTCCAGCTCTCGGGAAGTCTTTCCTCTGTTCTTCCTGCTCGTTTGGCACCACAATTCGTTAGGTTTCACTGTCTCAACTCTCCTTGTCTCCGGTTGGACAGCAGTGTGCACGTTGTCGAAGGCAGCAGTGGCGGCCGGGAGACAGCTTCCCCACTGCAAGGTTGTGCCCACTGATAGTGAAGCGAAAAGAATGAAACCACCAGCACCGCTAAGCGCAATCAAACGAAATTAAATACGCGATCGCGACCATGGAAAGGGATCATCATCGAGACAAACACACACACACGCGTGCGTGCGCGCACGATCAGGGCAGCGCTCAAAAAAGGTTAGGACGCGGGGTCAATCCAATCAACTTCCGGCGCCGTCCAAATCACACACTAGTTTCATCAGCCACATCAGCTCAATCACTGCAGCAGCAGCACCAACAACCACCACCCAAAAACGGGCAGGCTCATGTAAACAAGAATTAATGAGACGACGATGTCAGTCACAGCGAAGCAGCTTGGAGGTGAAGATAGAGTTTTAATTTCCTCACTAGCGTGTGGTCCTCTGGCGTGGTTGGTTGGAATTGAGCATAGATTTATGTCGAAACAATTCTCGGAAAGTTTAAACCTGTCAAACTTGTGTGTGTTTGTGTGTGTTGAATGAGTGTGTTATCAATCAACTGACAAGTGGCGCCGGGCGAGTTTCTGATACCGTACCGACCGCCCGATCCGACTCGTTTCTAATCAATTCAATTTAAAGGACACTCGGATGAGCCCCATCGCCCATCGCAGCGAAGATAAATGGCTTTTTAATACAATACATTAAAGGCCATTTTCCAATTTCGCAACGCGCATGCGGAAGATCGAAAGATAATATTAAATAAAAACACAATTAACACCAATCGATCTTCGCCATTCGCCGCGATCTTCCTTCCGCCGACTCGTTTTGAGAGGTGAAAAATTACAGCATTGCTTATGAACATGTTTGAATATTAATACGGTTTGGGGCCGGTCCAACAAACCGCTCACCGTTGGTTGAGGCTGATCTTCCACACACACACACTGGGTGACCGGTTTGTTTGCGTGTCAGGGCGAGTGGATTGCTAATTATGCGATGCGTTTAAATTAAAGCAAAAAAAACACAACCTCCAACTGTCCGAACTCTACTCTGCTCTGCCCAGTGGCTAAGTGGCCCATTACTTCACTTGATTCGTGAAACTCAGTTGACATTGAGCAGAATGTGTGTGTGTGATAAGAGGCGGCCAGAGAGGCCAGCATGATTTATTGCACAAACGATTGCGTGGATTCGTGGAAATGAAAGAAATGGTCCATATCGCCGTGAGGAAGTAGAAGGTTCCCTCTACCCAGATTCGAAAAAAGTGTGAGGTGCTACGGATGCTGTTATCAACAAATTAGAGCAAGCAAGATTAGCTAAGACCACGCAAAACAGACATCAGCCGGAAAGACACTCGAGCCTCGCATCACTTTCCAGCCACTGCAAAAGGTCAGCAAAGGTGTGACAAGTGTGGAGCGCGAGAGGTGACTTGGGGTGAGATGGAATGGAATTAGATACTAATGCCGGCAGTCTAGGGTACACCTAGACATACACACACGCAGCAGGAGGTGTCAGCTCGATGCTTCGTCCCGTTTTATTACAACACTACCCCAGACACGCAGACACATCACATTACACCTCGCAACAGGGACGATCATCAGCAGCTCCGGAGCTCCGTTAACTAGCGATAAATAAACCACCGTACGGTGGAATGTGAATTCCTCCAAAGATTCCAAAGATCGGCTGAGGATCCTCCAAATAAAACGACCACAAAAAATACTGTGGCCACTAAATGAAAATTTCAACATTCTTTATGAAGCTACACAACACGGAGCTCAATGACACGGTTATTGAGCTGTTATTGAGAAGCGAGAGGGGACCGGGTGTCGCCGAAAGCTCAGCAGCCGCTTTCCCATTATCCGATTAGTTACGATTATTATTACACCCGTTGACGACATTTCAAACCAGCAGCAGCTTCAGCAGCAGCAGCAACTCAATCCCCATTTTTTTCTCTCCCCATTTTCTTCTCTCCCCATTTTTACACACTGCTTCTGCTCCGGTTTTCTTTCTGTTTGTGTCCTCCTCCAAGGTGCAGTGTGTTGCTTTATGTTTTCCTCGATTTTGAGCTTCATTTCGTCGCTTTGTCGCTTCGCTGTTTAGAATATTATTTCAATAATTTGTCGATTGATTATCCGAAGCAATCGGATATGCAAATGTTTTGCCCGATCGCCTGATCGCTGATGAAGACATTCGGGGATGAGTTTTTGATGATTTTATTGGCGTGACTGACCCGAATCACAAACCACTGGGGCGTGTGTGTGAGAGAGAGTGTGATGCCATATTGATGCATTGATATGGTAGGATTTGTCAGTATTAAGGGACCAAGAATATCTTAATTTGATCGATTTTCAGCATTAGAAGAGTTGCTTTCAATTAAACTAGCAAACAAAAATGGTCATCCACTATCACAAAAGTGTCAGATGATGTCACAAAGAAGCGTTTGCTCTACTTGAAGCGTAAAAAAGCTTCTCTAGAGTCTAGACAAGCGGCTGCTTTGTCGTAGCAAGTAAAGAGCTTGGAAGCTCATCTGACATTTGAGCTAGCCAAAGTTTTGATCCACTTCATGGCCTATTACGTTACTATTTCCACCATCAGCATGTATTTTAGTGCCAATCTCACAAATTAAATCGCTCCAAACCGGGCCGTTCCCTCACAAAAACAAGGGATACACTCAGCTTATTCCGTTCAGTTTTTGTGTGTGTATTTTTAAAAATATATTTAAAACCCACCACACATAGTGCCTTGTTTCCACCGAACAAAAAAAAAGGAAACCATGTAGAACCAATTCAACAATCGCAATAAAAACCTCCATAAAACGAAACTGTGACCTAAACTAAAGTCAAATAAAACTCATGCCCAACAAACAACAAAACCGCCGCCCCGTGGATGGGTTTCGGATTTCAGCCGCATCTTTAATGCAAAATGGGATCGATTTTGGGATCGCTGTAAAAATAATAAAAAAAGCCCCAAACGCTTAGCTTGTGGATCGTGCTATCAGCGTTGGGGGGGTTTTGCGCTACTGGATGGTTTACACCGGGAGGGATTCGTTCGCTTCCCTCCTTTCTTTCCATAAAGTGCCTCCGTGTGGGATGCGAAGTGGTTTGCGTGGAAAGTTTATTATATTTGATGCGAACTAAATGACACTGTTTCGGGCGGGGGACGGCAACATAAATAACTTGGCCGCGTGGTGTAAAATCGATTGACCAATGGCTTTGGGAGCAAGCAGGTGGTGGAAACGAAACGACCAATGGATGGCAAATTAAGCTGTAAAACGATTAAACTTCTGGTGTTTTCATACAGTATTCTGGGGTTTTATGGTGCATCCTGGCGCAACTATTTACGATTCCATGGCGATGGCACAGTGTTGGGTTGATTCTCGCTGGACAAATGAAACTGCCCAGCGGTGGGCAGTGGTTTTATTTGATGCTGCTAGTTTTTAATCAATGAACAGTTTTATACTAGCCGCCACAGACCCTACACACCTATACTCATGCCGCGAGAGAGGAGGAGAAAATTGTTGTCTATTTTTCCCCCCACTTCCTGCTGCACGATGCGTTCTAATTAGTGTGCAGCGAGGGCGCGACGATAGAGAAGATAGAGATTAAGAAAAGGAAAGCCCTTCACCAGGTCCAGCGGCGACCGATTGGCTTCGTGTTCAATTACTACCATTATCGCTCCGACGACGAGTACGACGACGATGATGCTAATGCGCCGCTGCCGCCGCCGCCGTTGTATTGACAGCGCGTTTCGTGATCGTTTGTGTTTGAGTGACTTTAACAAATAATTGAATTATAAATCCGTCACCCCGTTAGCGTCGCGTGGACTATTATTGAATTACAATAAAATGATAATGAACAGGAAGCAGATGAAGGGAGGAGATGAGCAGCGGGCGACGAGCCGAGGTCGCTGTAGCTGCTGCTTGAGACGACGGTTTTGACTGAATAATTGCATCGGCACCGAGCGAAATAAGAGCACCGCACAGAGCAAATGCTAATGGCGCTTATAATGATGATGCCAGTGCACGAGAGAACTACCCCCTCTCCCATCCCATCCCACCAGCACACTGCTTCCGAGATGTTGCTCTCGTTAGTGGGCTGGAAAAATAAACAATTACTCATGGCCTGCTCCATGTGCGGCGTTTTGCTAATAATTGGTAGGTTGTTTTGCACTGTATGGCAGATCACTTATGTGCTTAATGTGCAATTTGTTTTGATCCACACACACACACACACACACACACACACACACACACACACACACACACACACACACACACACACACACACACACACACACACACACACACACACACACACACACACACACACACACACACACACACACACACACACACACACACACACACACACACACACACACACACACACACACACACACAGACACACTTTAATTCCTATTTTATCAATTATCACGATCAAAGTCGCATTCCCACCTACCTCGATCATCGTTGGAATCTTCGCTCGGTGGTCCCTGCATGGCGCGATGAGGTGATATGTTGGGATGGGTAGCACCGTTCAGCAGCCCACCGGACAGTCCGTTGGCACCGGCACTGCCCAAACCCGTGCCGGCTCCACCGCCGCCACCACCACCACCACCTCCGCCGAGACCGGGCAGGTTGGGCGGTACACCGGGCGGGCCGAAGCGGGGCCGGGCGAGAAAGTGGCCACCGAACACGTTCGGCACACCGAACTGCAGAAAGGGCGCCCATTGGGGCGGTACGCTCGAACGGTTGCGGGGAGCGAGCTGGGCCGCAGCGGCCGCCGCGTACAGCTGCAGGGCGGGCTGCGAGCCGAGCGTTTGCAGATTCTGCAGCATTCCCTGATGCTCCAGGACCATCGCTTGCTGTACCGGAGAGCGGGCGTCGTCAACGACTCAACCGAATGGGCGCGACCCGGCCCGACCAAACACACATGCGGACGGGCCTGTTGCACACACACACACAAACAGACACTGCGGTCCAAACAGAACGCGAGACGACAGAATATCACAAAGCAACACCGACACAGACAACACAATGGATGAGCGACTTTGAGGTCACTAAACAAATCCTGTTTTGTCACTTTCAGGCTGTCACATTGAAAGGATCAACACAGTAGTAGGCGTTTTCTCACTCGTGTCACTCGGTTACAGTTTGACACTTTGCACCTTGTCGATTCGGACCGTTTTTCCGACCTTCGAGTAGGAAACGAGGATGATGTTTGCTTTTTTGTTTTAGGAAATCATACTGCTGTTTGTTTGCCACACAATTTGCACACTTTTACGGCTTTCGTTCACTGCTGCCATCATGGTTTGTAGCATAAATACACCTTGGATTGTTAAACTTTACTTCTATTGCACATTAATTGCACTGTTACTGTTAATTATGGAGCTATGGAAGAGAATTAATCAAACTATAAATATATTGCATCATTCAATGTTTCGAATTGAAAATAAAAGAAATTAATTAAACACATAAATAAACGACAGGTCACGTCCTCTTTGTGTCGTAAAACGTATTGCTGAACACTTCAGTTTGCCGTCGGGAAATTGCAACTGCAGATGGATGCATCGTGCGCTACTGCCAAAACATTCACACTGCACTCAACACATCTCTGCAACATTTTTACATTGTTTTAGTGTTAGTTTTTATGTAAACTATTTTATTTTATATGAATTTTGATACTTTTTTCCAACAGCTATCGCATGATAAATGTACAAAGACAAGACTCTATCACTGACAACAGGAGTATTTAATACACTTTTGCCGAGTTTGCCCCTTTTTGTATATAAAACTCATTTAAAACTTAATTTAATGTAAGTTTTCCTTATGGTTTATTGATTTTAACTGATTGCACTCTTTTCACTCAATCACCGCTAATAGTAATAGCATTCCACTGCCGACAAATCACTTCCCAATTCGCCAATTGTATGAATATAAACACCAATAAATTTCAATCCACCACTGATTCCGTGCTCCCTCTTTCTTTGAGTTCGATTACGGCGAGTCTTTTGTTCGCTATCGACCTCCACTTTGACACTTGGCGGGGTTGAGTTTTCCTTCGCGAATGCCTCTTTTTTATCCAAACATACGAACACACACACACACACACACCAGAGCAGCCAAAAGACCAACCTGTACGAAATAAAAAGCCCGTCGCAAAAAAAAAACACGGCCAGCACACGGCAGCACCCACAAAACACGGGCTACGAACGGGCTCTAATCGTTCCCCGTTTCAACGACTGGAGCGGCACTGTTTGCTCCGCTATAGAAACGATTGCGACCAACAAACAGCCACCACCGACAACAAACAGCAGCAACAACAACAACGGAACGCCAGTTTGGGTGTCCTCCTCTCACCAAAACACGCGGAAAACCGTCTGTCCGTACCTTTCGGTATCGGAGCTTTCCCACCAAACCCTGCAAAGCGGCGTGCACACACGGCCAGCAATCACCTCGCACGGCACACGGCCAAAGAGGGGGGGTTGCGTGCGTATCGAGCAGGCAAAACTACACACATACACTATGGCAAACGCGCAAACATTCACTGCACATGGGATGCAATTTTACACTAATCGGACCGCAAGTGTGCAATAGGTTTTTTATAGTCTTTGAAACTCACTTTGTCATTTTCATTTGGTTTGTTTGTTATTTTTCGATAATGGTGGCTTTGTAGTTGGTAGAAAGTGTTTTGTAGTCTTTGTGTATATCATGTTTTTTCTTATCTTATGTTTTGTTTAAATGTTCAATCATCGTTTATCGTTTTTAATAGTTTTTATTTGTTTTATTTGTTTTTTTTTTTGTTTTTTTCATCCTTATTTTAATTGCTCATTTACACAAATGTTTCACTTTTAAAAGTCTTTGTTGCCTTTTTTATAATATTAAATGTTTTGTTCTGTATGTTTTGAATTAATTCATTAATTAAACAATAAATACATAAATGTATTGATTTAATTTACTAATGTTTTTTTGTATATTCAGATTTTCTTCACAATTTGAAACTAAATTGCCATTTGAATGAGCTGATACGCATACTTTATTTCAATAAAAGTCCTTTTAAATAAATTTCTTGGTTAATTTTTCTGTAAAAAGTTACTAAAATTTAACAATATATTTTAGTTTTTGAAAACCTCATCATCTAATTTGACACATAAAATGATTTAAATTGAATGATAGAGGCAATAACGATAAAGCTACATAAAATTAAAAATATTATCCTTTATAAACTTCATGAAAAAAAAAATGTTTTTTTCGTTCAATGACTCCAAGTGAATCTTCCTGGGGATCCTTACTCATATATACTATTCAATAAAATTAATATTATAGTTCGTCCTTCACAACCAGTTTGTTTACAAAATGCAAGAATTCCAGGAGACATATCAAAATACACGCACACACACACACACACTAAAGCGCATAGGTGGCCAATCTTATACACAAATATTATCTTTACTCTAGGCATCAATGCATTTAATGCAATTGCATTTCAATCAACATCAACGAACGTGGTTGCAACAAAAAAATCAATCACAACTCATAATTTATCATCACGCCACACCACCACCTTAATCGCACGATAAAATTTAGAAACAATTCAACATCAGCTTCCCGCACACAGCACACAAGCGCAACACACCGGGGCTCGACCGACCGTCCTCCATAAAAGTTGGATTTTGAACTGACGCTAAGTGATTTTTATGCTGCAGGAAGGCCTCCGTACGCTCCGGGCCCGACAATCTCGCCTGATTGTGCGATGTTTTCTGATGATGGTGCGCCAAAGCCACGCCCCCTTTTTGACGCCATTTTCGTGAACAAGAAGAGGGGAACGCATTGTGCGCGCGTACTGCGAGGAAAACGGGAAAGAGTGCAACCGCCAGCGCCATGTTGAAATATTTCGCCGCTGAAACGTTTCACGGTGCGATGTTTTTGTTCGTGGTGTTCGTGGTGCGGTGGTGCGCTGTGCGGTGGAGCGCGGCAAGTGGCAAGGAAAATGATAACGATGTGGAAATTAACGATGGTATAAAGCGTTATAACGAGTTTAGAATCAATTAGATCTCGATGGTTTCGGTGGAAATGATGAAAAAACACGTGGAGAAGCTAAAACTTAAGATAGTTTAACTGGGAAAAGTGAGAAAACGACAGGAAAACAGATACACAACGAACTTTTAAACTAATATTAAGTGATAAGAATCCATTTAGGCGCTTAATTTGCACAAACACAAATATCACATTATTTCCCAAGAACTCTCATTAAAGTATTCAATTTCCTTTAAAATTAGCTTAAAAATATTCATCCATTTTCCGAACGCTTTCCCGCCCGTCGCTAATTGAAAAATAAATGGCTTTTTCTTTTCCAAATCAATCCTTTTCAATTGAGTGCAACTTCCATTGATAATTGACGCTCTCGGTCCCTCGGTTTCCTCCCCGCTTCAGGCTCCCATCTCAACAAGTGGGCCATGATTCGGGGCCATGGCAGCGGCGACGGTTCACGAACTCAAGCCCCCCGGAGCACACCGAAGGATACAACACGCACCGTACGTACTGGTATTGGTCAACCTGAACCTTAGAAGGCTTCGGTTCGGCTCGTGATCTCTGCGCAAGTCCTCGACAGCTTCCGGTTGTTGATGCGCATGATTGCTGTCCTGTCTCTTCCGTCGGGGACCTCCACCATCACCACCACCAGCAAACACCGTTATCATCCATCGGGCTAATAATGTCGGTACATAAATATTCCTCTCTCTTACCCCCCCCTCCCCCGCACAACCACCACCTCAAGTGCTTCCGCGGGCGAATCTCTTTCTCTGTCCGTTGAATTATGCATCGCATGGAGAACGACGCGTTTTTTGATAGGGACGAGCTCACTCACTTCAACCTCCCATCGGGAGAGCGTGTGAAGGAGCGAGACAGAGAGCAAGAAGGGGGGTTAAAAGGTTCAATTTCACTTTGCGACTGTATGCGTGCCTGTGTGTGTGCCCGCGCTGACTGGCAACGGTGGACAAAAAGATGGTTGCTTTGATTAAATTTCGCGTTTTGACATCTCCGGAATTGGTCTGTGTATTGAATTTAAGTAGATTGTACATAAGTTTTTCACCCACCTGCCCACCTTTCTTCCAAGTGTGTTTCGGTGGTGAAAATAAAGGGGAAAATCAGCCTGTGTCCATATTTTTCACACATATGTTTCGAGTCCGCGTCCCGGCTGTGTGCGGGATGCTGTAGGAGATATGTGTGAGCGATATTACACATAACGTACGATATAATGGAAAGCCCCCCAAGTAACACAACGTCCAAAGCTTCAAAGCTTCCACTAAACGATGAGCGGGCAGGAGAGATGTAATGCGCTCCTCGCGCTTCGTTCCCGTTGTTTCCCGCATCGTCCGGTAATGATTCATCTCAATTCAATTCAGTGCAGCATTGTCCGTCCGGTCCACCATATGCCAGAGAAACGGAGGTCACTTGGCCCTTCTCCTCACCGCAGGGCCGGGCCGCTAAACAATCTGGCCCGTTTACCCTCCGATACACCTCGTCAAGGGGCCGTGTGTACTTGGTAGCTTGCTTCCTGGTTCCACCAAAAAACACAGCAAAAGGATGATAGGACGTACTTTGTCCCGATTTGAGTCAATACACACACACGCACACGCACATAACCTCTCTCTTTCTATCTCTTTCTCTCCCATCCCCATTTCGCAGAGACGAACGGACGGACGGACATGCGCTTGCGTTTGCGTTTTATGTGTAGCAAGCAGGGGGCCATTTTTCTTGTTTTATTCCTCCCGCCTTGTGCCTGGCCTGCTGGTTTCTGGCTTTCTTTTTGCCCCCTTGCCTCCTTTCCCCTCCCTCCCCTTTTGGGTTGACTTTTTCGCACCATATTTCACAATTCGCTGCCCAATTTGTGGCTCACGCCCGATTCAAGTGGTGTAGCAGTGGAGAGCGAGAGAGAGAGAGAGAGAGAGAGTGGGAAGAAGGACACGGGACAAGAGGAACATATGTATGCATTTATGTATGTTCAGCACAAAATGCCCTCCCCCACCCCCCTCTACCCCCTGCACGAAGCAAAGGTCTTCCGCTTGGTCTTTTCCATTTCTTTACATCAACCTCGTGGCATCCGAGGGGGCCGATATGCTTCCTTCCTTTTTGGAAATGGTTAGCTTCCCTGGATGTCTGGGAAAATGGGAAATGGGGAAGAGTAGGGGGAAGAGTGGGGAGAGAGAACGCGGTACAAATGTCACGTACGGTACTTTAGCGAACGATTCCGGCCATAATAGATCACTGAAACGCAGCACCATCATAAAATCATCGCACAAACCGTCCTCCTCCTGCTGCTGCTGCTGCCGCTGCTGCTCGGTTTTCCTTGTTCCACGTTGGACGTATGGGAGAAAAGGCCACTAATCAGGATTGATTAATTTTTATTTTATTTTTTACGATGTTAGAAGTGGTAAGGTGCTCATGCAAGAGGGAATTATTATATTTATGATTCAATATATTGTGCTTGTTGTACAAAGCGTTTGGAGATGTTTTGTTAGAGGATGGTTCAAAGCTACATAAAGTCAAATTAAATACATTATTTCTTTGAAGGTGTTTTCTTCTTTCAAATTAATGGTTTCTTTTCTCATTCATCTTGTCGATGGCATTTAAGTCGGATACCGAAAAAATCTACTCTAAGCGTGATCTTCTGATGGTGTTTGTACTTCAATTTGTGTAAATTAGTTCAACTCAATGCTATGGTTTCTATTTAGTTTGTTTTTAATATTTTAGTCAACATTTAGATTCAAATCAATAATGAAATATTTATGAATTATGTAACATTTATCACTCTTTTCAATTCGAAATATAAAAAAAGGCAATATAAACATAGCATTTATATTTTCCACAAAGAAATTTTCTCCTTTTAACCCTTTTATTATTTATTATTCTATCGCCAAATGTTCCCCCCTCCCCCCAATACCTAGAATCCATTTCACATCATCTACTAACGTAAATAGCTCACGTATTACCCACCACAAAAACAGCAACTTCAGCAAAAACAAGCGGTTCCCGCGAAAAATGGTTCACTTTTTGCGCTGGCAAAGTTTTGTTTCGAACAAATTATCATAAAGTCCGGAGGGAGGAGCGGAACTCGGGAAATCGACAGGAGTCGTTTCAATTATCGAACGGTTGGAACGGCTAAATTACCATAAGCGAAAAATGCGATATTCAATCACCATAGAATGAACAGTTATATTAAAAAAGGGAAAAAGAGCTGGTGGCTTGTTCAATGCTTCACTGTGCACGTTTATCATGTGATAAGTAATAAAGTTAACAACGCCTTTATGGTTCAATAGAGTAAGCAAACTTTAGGCACTTTTGAAAGTTCGGCAAAGGGAGCTATTTACGGTATGAAACATGAAATATTCAATGGGAATTCAATCAAATCCAATAGGAATTGTAATTTTATTGTTATTAACGATCAAGATATCATTTCTAATAGGAACTCGTCAACTGCAATTAACCATCAACCACCAAAGTAGGCCAAATATTGAATGCTAAATTGCATTTCAACAGTGAAACATAGGTCCTCTCTCTCTCTCTCTCTTTCTGATCAGTTGATTTAGTGTTGTATACTTTCCACACACATACCACACACTCTCTCTCTCTCCTCCATTGCACAATTTATCAATTCAACCCACCCACCTTCGGCACGCAATCGAATAGGTCGCGAACGGAATCGAATTAGCGAGCAATTATTAAGCCTAATAGAGTCCGCGTCGCAGTCTAACGAGTCGAGAGCTAGGTAGCGGCCACCAACCGGCGGTCAACTACCGTTTTGGCCCATAAATTACTTATGCAAAAACTCGGCGCGCGAGTGGGCATCAGTCCAGTGCGTCCAGTGGTCGTGGGTGCGTGGATGGTGCGAGGATCGGTCAAGTGTGCCAAATATTTGCTAGCTGGTGGTGAATGGGCATGATAAAATCGATAAGAGCGGGTGCGAGGCACGTGGCCATAATGGGCCATGATCAACAACCCCCGGAACCCCGAAAACAACACGGCCTACTCCGATGACTGGAGATGATTATTGCATGAGTTTATTTTTCCCCCCATATGGAAAGAGAGAGAGAATGAGAGAGAAAGAAAAAGAGAGGAAGACACGATGTAACTGATTTTCATTTACCAGTTGGACTTGGCTGGTGGTTTCATCCGGTTATTTACAGTTTTGCGAGCTTTCGGTTAGTATACCACAAAGCATTACCTCTATTTCAATTTTAATATGTACTTCTACTCAAAAAAGCTGGATTTAGTACACTTTTAAAAGAAGATTCATCAAAACGAACATATAAAATTCAATTCAATCCATTAATGCGCTTTAATGTCAGCTAATAGATTATTAAAACAATCCACCAAACGCTGTTTGGTTGCGGTATAAAATTTAATAACGATGATAAGTGATGCGATAAAGCAAATTAGCGAATAATTTCGGCATATTTGTAGCAACACCATCGTTTGGCAGCGAGCTCCTTTCCAACAAAAAAAAGAACACGGCCCATTAAAGTTTATTGCCTATCTTCAACTACCGGAAGTGAGCTTCGATTAGGCCTCCGGTCTCAGCATTGGACATGCCTCCTCTTCTCCTCTCTCTCTCTCCCCTTCTTTTAAAAAAAACCGGCAGCAATAATTAGTTAAAAATGTGATGAAAAATCGTTCGCAGAATTGTTTTTTTTTTAATTCGAACGCATCACATTACTTTATCATGCGCATTTGTTTTGCGCTGGTTGGTGCGCTCCGTGTTTTTGCGCTCCGTTTTTAGCGGCAAGAAAAGTCGTGGCGTGCTGTGTTTTCCACCGTATACACCCGTGCGAGATGGAAGCCTGCCAACCAAAACCATCCCCACCCGAAAACGACGCAATTTTCTTCCCTCACCCCCCCCCTCCAGCTCTCCCATTATTCATCTCTCGATTTCATACATCTTTGATGTGTATACGTATAAGTGGGTGTGGGCTGGTGGTGTGGGTGGTTGTGTAGGAGGACGGGGAAAGAAAAACTTCTCCAAATGCTGCATCCCGATTTGGCGACGTTTCAACGTTAAATGTCTTGCGAATAAAGAGAGTAGAGAGAGAGCAGAGAGAGCAGAGAGAGAGAGAGAGAGAGAGAAAGAGCTTGAGGATGATTTAGAGATGGTTTTAATGAAAATTTACCGAAATGGCATTAATAATTCTGTGCAGATTTTCCTCCTATTTTTACCCCTCTCGTTCTCTCTATCTCTCTCTCTCTCTCTCTCTCTCTCTCTCTCTCTCGCTCTTTCGCTGTGCTTTTGTTGGGTGAACGTTTTATTGAAATGAGAGGGCTCTTTTATTGCTTTTGGGGCATGGCATTTGACTGTTTTTTTGCTCCCTTTTTTGCTTAAGCATGAGAAGCACGATCACATTTCTCCGTTTGAATTGAATGCATTATTATTTCGCTTCTGCGAGACGCATCTCGCGCCATGTGCTATCTTCATCGTTTGTGGTTTTTGTTTTTGGGTTAGCTGGGATTTGCTTCCAATTTTTCCTTCCATTCATAGACAATCAGTTGGAGCGCATGGTTGGAGCTGAAATTGATTCGCTAAAGGAAAAATAGTTTTATTGGGAGCTTTTTCTTTTTCAGGGAGGAGATTGTCTTAATCAAATTGAAATGGTCGCTCTACTGCGGTCTCTCCCTTTTCGGTCGATGTGCTCTTTTCTTTCCATTAATGCCCGGCCAATTTGGACGCCACAGAAGCCCATCCTTTCGATGTAAGATAAGAAGGAAGCTAGGCTAAGGAAACGTCCAACGATCAAGCCTCCAAATTGGGCAAACACATATCGGGAAAGCCTTTTTCTTCGCTATTTTTGTCCCTTGGTGTCTCTCTTACAATAGATTCTATAGCTTTTTTTGTCGCTTCTCTTTGGAATGAGATGAAGATGAGATTGTTTCTGACCATGAATGAGTTGGCTGCTCGTACGGAGATGTAAAACAATCATCCGGCATGGCAGCTTAATTTGTTAGCTACTATTTGGACGAATACTGATGTTGCCTTCACTGCAACTCATGTGGTCATTTGTAAGCGCCCGTTTCCATTTCTTTCATTCATCTTCACAGCCCGAAATGATTGGAATATTTGTTTCCTGCCGTCGTACGTGCTGTTTGGTTGCCAATTCGAAGCGTGTTGTTTGAAATATCAAATTCAGCGCAGAAATTCGCTCACAATTCACCATTCCTATTCCTATTTCGCGTCAGTCAAAGCGTTTCTTGTGCTACAACAGTGCTGTGTAAGATTGATTCGACTTTGTTTGCTTTTATTTTCATTCTGTATTCAAAGAGTAATACGATACGATTCACTACAAACGGTTCCGACAAAGCATTTCGTTAAATGTTGTGAAAAAATAAGTATAAAGTACGGTATTTCATTTACTAATTCTAAAACATAAAAATGGATGGAACTGAATGACTCGCAACGATGCACGTTCTAACAGGTTGTACTACTATAATTTGTTTAACTTCTTCAACTTGAATAATGCTTTTCGAACCTTAAATGCAATAAAACGTTCTTTTTTTGTGGGTGTGCGTTAGCGCTTGCTTGCCTCATATTGCATTTTGAAATCGGCAAAGGTATTCTTACAGTCTAGTTGTGCTGCCTGTTAACTGCATTTAGCACGTTTTAATTGTCTTTCTTATTTTCCTTCCCATCGAGCTTCTTTGACTTCTGCTCAGTGTCGCTGGTCGTATCGGTTTGATCTTTTCCCATCAGTGCACGCTCGTCCTCGTCAATGCGCGATTTGTCGACCGGATACAACCTAAACAGAGAGAGGACGTAAATTGAAGGTTCGTAAGCCATTCAAAAAAGGGAGCAATTTCCTCGTTTACACTTACCAGCGTTGGTACAAGTACACGAGAAACACGATATCGTCCCGGAAGCAAGCGAACCGGTGGGCAGTGGGCATCGTAATGATGAAGGCAAACACATCGTCGATGAACGTGTTGAACGCTTTGTACATGAACACACGCCACGGTAGGGCGGCGACCGATTTTAGCTTGTAGTTGATAAACAGCTGTGGCAGCATAAACAGGAACCCGAACGCATACACCCCGTTTGCCAGTGAGCTGATTGTCCACGAGTACCAGCTGTGGGGTGAAAATAGATAAAAAGAAGTGTTAATGCATGTCTGTTCTTCCACGCCAACATCCTCCCTCTGTGTCCTACCTCTTGTGGGGAAGATAGAGCAATGAATAAATGGCTCCACCAACGCACAGTGGGTACAGCACGTAGCTTAGATACTGCATCGCCTCCTTGTCCAGCTCGAGTGTATTGTTTTCCTGCGTTTGAATGGAAACATCCGCGGTACCGGCGGTATCGTTCGCACGGAACCGTACACCGTGGCGCAGGCTAATGTCGAGCTTGAGGATTTTCTTCGCCTTCCACATCTCAATCAGCGTGCCAATGCCGGTCGGTATCAGGATCAGCAGGGACGTTTCCTCGTCCAGCAGGTAGAAGAATATTATAATGTGGCTGAACGTGCGCCACAGGGTGCTTCGCAGCGACAGGCCAGCGTAGTGCCGTTTGCGCTTCCAGAACAGGATATCGTTTTTGAACGAAAGGAAGTCGATCAGGAGCTACAAGAATGGTGTGTGTTTTGTTATAAGCAATATAATTTATGAATTTACCCAACAAATATGCTTACATGAACGCTGCTAATGATGATTGTTCCACACAGCAGATACACATTCGTGTCGGAGAAGATCGATTTTACCTGTAAAGCACCAAAATATAATTAGTTATGGAAACATTCATCCACACAATGTGGCTGCTGCCCCTACCTCATCGATATCCTTCTCGCTGAACCCTAGCTTCGTTAGATCCGACATGGCCCGTTCGATCTGCGCCAACATCTTGATCTTGCCGACCGAGCTGGGCGCGTAGTGGATCGTGACGGTCGCTTCCGTTGCCTTTGGCTCGATTTCCACCAGATCGGACAGCTTTTCCTTTGAAAAATCATTCCGTATGATGGGCATCACCAGCTTGTCCGGTGTGATGCGAATATCCCGGGCCAGCTCGGCCGGTACATCCCTTGGCGAGACGGAAAACTGTTCGGTGATGATGTGTATGAACACGTTTTGGCGTATGTGTGCGACGCGCTTTTGGTTCATGGATCTGGCCGGCTTTTTTGCTGTTCCCTGTGGAAATTGGAGATGGTCTCTTATTTATCTCTCTCTACTAAATAGAATCTAATTGACCTGAGGGTCAAGAGGCATAGGATTCTGTGAGTAATTTCATCGCGCTCCCCTACCTTATCGTTCAGCAGATTGATCGTGGCCGTTCTGGGTACCATGTAGTGCGTCAAGCCAAACTTTTTGATCACCGAAGTGCTCTGGCTGCGGACCGAGTCCCAGTCGAGCGATTTGGCACCCTTCGTCAGCACGGCAAACAGGTACAGCGTACCATTGGAACGTGTCTCCTTCGGCAAAGTGATGGTGAAGGTTCTAAACAACAACAAGACGTTTTAAGAAATGGTATTTACATTCATTTAAGATCGCTGCTGCTTACCGGTCAAGCTCGATGAACGGATCGAACGGATTGATGGTACCGAGCTTTGCCACCTTGGCCGCATTCGGTGGATTGGCCAACGGGGAGGTGTACAACGAAAGCTGCAGGAACTTGCCTTTCGTCAGCTGGGACCGGTAGCAGGGTGTATCGGTACATTCCGGTGCCCGGAACAACATATAAAGTGTGTACGTGGAATGTAGAATGTAGCATAGGAAAATGATGCCGCACACGGACGATATGGACATTAGCTTCATCGTATCGTCTTTTCTTTAACAAGAGGAGCGGCGCTACAGTTGGATACACAAATCTTCTCGATGCTCTGGAGTAGGAAACGAACAATTTACATCTTATCACAACACATTTTCGCTTTAGGAGGAATGTAATTAACTTAGGATGAAGCCTTTCTTTTTTGCGTGTGCGTTGGCCTCTCCCGGTATGATTTTGACAACAAATCTCGAACTTTGTTTACGTTCCGATCACTATGGGCGTGGCGTGTGTGCTCATGATTTTCTGCTGAAATTACAACAACGAACGAAAGTGATGCTCTGTATTGGGATAAAAGTGGATGATGATCAGTTTCTTTTAATTTAACTTTAATTTTAGGAAAATCGCTCAAAAAATGATTCATTTTCTTGGAAAATGTTCGGCCACGAGCTGTCGGAGCATTGTCACTAGTGATGGGAAAAATGAAGTTTTTGTCGGAATCGATTCCGGCTAGCTCCGCAGTTTTTTGGAATTGATTCCGGATCGTGGGTCCGGAATCAGTTTCCCGAATAGATTCCCAAATTGGTTCCAGAATCGGCTCCCGAACCAAATACAGAATCTGCTTCGGAATCGACTCCGGAATTGGAATCGATTCCGGCATCGGAATCGGCTCCGGAATTGATTCCGAACACGGAATCAGAATCGGGTAGGTCCGATTCCGATGTCCCACCACTAATTGCACTAGCTGTCAAAGTGACAATCAGAAAACGTTCGACGAAAATAACAACAAATCATTTTTCATACAAAATTTTATTTATCCTGAACGTCGTAGGAAAATCGTAGAAAATTTCCACTTTACAATCCGCGTACGCCACACGGCACGCCACAAAATGGGGAACAAACAGGTGAAGCAACACTTTGAGACTGCGAAGAAAACGGGCGTGCTGAAGATCTCCCTCCTCCGGCTGGACGAATTTCCCTCCGCGCTGAAAACATTCCCCAACGTACTGAAAACGCTGGACATATCGGAAAATCGATTCACGGTGCTGCCAGAAGACATAGCCAAATTTACGCTCCTCAAGCATCTGAACGCGAGTGGAAACAAAATCGCCACCGTTCCCGAGCGTATCGGCGTGCTGGTCAAGCTGGAAACGCTCAACATGATGAACAATCTGCTCACGTCCGTGCCGCGCAGTTTGGCCAGCTGCACCCATCTGAAGCAGGTGATACTGAGCAACAACCAGATCACCGCGTTCCCGGTCGTGTTCTGTGAGCTGAAGCAGCTGGACCTGCTGGACCTATCGCGGAACAAAATCACGGAGGTTCCGCCGGAGGTGAAATCGTTGCAGGTTACCGAGCTAAACTTGAACCAAAACCAGATCACCATCGTCGCGGAAGAGATTGCCGACTGTGGGAAGCTGAAGACGCTCCGGCTGGAGGAGAACTGTCTCCAGATAGCGGCCATACATCCGAGGATTTTGATCGAGTCGAAGGTGTGCAATCTGTGCGTGGATGGGAATCTGTTCAACTCGAAACAGTTCACCGAGGTGCAGGGATACGACGCGTACATGGAACGGTACACGGCGGTGAGGAAAAAGATTTCCTAGACGATTCCTTCGCTCCCACCGGAGACTCAATCCCAATTTGTCGAGGCAGTTTACAGGCCCTGTGGCACACGTGTTTGGATGTAACTTTATTCGAAAACCCCCTATCACCCATCTATCACGCATCTTTTTATCGAAAGGCAGGCAACGACAATGCAGTGTACGTGTACAACCACATCGCTTGTGTTGATAGATCTATTTAGTCGCTAAGACATGGTTGGCGTGCTGCGCGGATAGCCGGAACTATAACCAATATTTTGTTATCGTTTGCATATTTTGAAATAAATTGTACGTTTTAAAGCATCGAAAGATTGTGTACGTGCTGCTTTCGGGAAAAAAAGCACTACCCAAACCCTTGCCATTCCAGTCCATGTAATTCGTACGTTTATTCTTCAGCAGGAAACGATAGGAAAAGTGTAAAATGCAAAACAAAAATTAATGAGACATGTAAATATAGAAGAAGTAGTCACCCCCTCACTGACCGCCTTCGATGACGACCTCCACGTGCGCTTCACGGTGGAAGGCGCCCGCCGTTACGTACTGCTTCAGCGCATCGGTCACGAAGGGCTCCAGGGTCGGGCAGAGGGAGAGCTTCTTTATCACATCATACTTAAACTGGGCCACGTTCACGTTCAGCGTGTCCAGCCGGCGGCTCAGCAGCTGTTCCGTGAAGCAAGCGGTGTTCTGGAAAAACTGCTGACCCCAGCGATGATCCACTATGGCGGACAGTAGCTTCAGCGACGCCATCTTTATGTCCGGGAAGGGGTTCTTGAACAGCGTCTGCACCATTTCCAGATCTTTGCTCTCCGTCATGGTTTCGTACCACTCCTGGGTAATGCAACTGCAAATGGATTGGAAATTGGAGGTCAAAGTCATAGGCGAAAGCACCTAGCAGTCAGGTTGACTACTTACGTGACTCGATTGTCGATCGATTCGCTGCCACCGCCCGACATTAGACACGTGATGCACTCGATGAAGCGAACCTTGTACACGTCGGTCGTTGAGTGCAGTATGCCCGGGAACTCTTTCAAGAACTGCTCCATCTTTAGCTTCTGATTATCGCTGAGGAATATTTTCCCCTCGTTTGTAGAGCCAACCATGCCTGGAAACGAAGCGAAATGTTACAAATGTTGCAAAAAGCATCGCAGCAAGCCAGCCCAACCTACCCAGACAGTCGTACGCGATTGCCATCAGCATTGGATCTTCCGGCGTGATTTGATCGAAAATAAAGTCCACCGTGGCCGGGTGGCGCTGCAGAAACAGTGACGGCTGGATGAGTGCCGCACTGGCGTAAAACTTGAGCGCATTTGGCAGCACGAAGCGCATGAACGGGGTGACCTTGACGGAAACGATGTTCACGTACACCTTCCGGAACAGATCGATCCCCTCGATGTAGTCGAACCCTTCCTTGGTGGTCAGCAGCTGCGTCAGAATCTGCAGCACGCTCGACTGCAGCAGCACGTCATCCTTGTCCAGATCGGCCAGTGCACTCTCGAGGACCGGGCTGGCGATCTGCATGTAAGCCGGATGCTGCTCAAGCACTGTGCACACGACCTCGTACACGCGGCATCGCACCGTTTCGTCGAACTGCAACACCGACACCAGCTTGTTCTGCACGGTCGGTTCCGTGAAGATCGGTGGCAAGCATTTTACCAGCACGTTCAGCATCGTGTCCACGTACACCTCCTTCATCGGGAGACAGTGTTGAATGATGAGCTCCACCGTGTTCGGTGTGATGGTGGCCGAATTGTAAACCATGGCGGCCGCACCGCGCAACCCAAACTGCTTCACCGAGTTCTTTGGATGGGTCAGGCAGCGCTCTAAAAACCGATCGATGACCGAGGCCGACCCGTTGGGGAAGAACTCGAGCGCTTTGTCGTAGATGATACGGGATGCTGTTGTGTGCTGGTCACTGCCGAGGTAGGAAAAGAATGTATTATTGTTGCAGGAATTCTTTCACGGTGATCAAACTTACGCATCTGCCTCGGCCAGGAACTTGAAGAGGCTCTCCGAGCAGAGCATTGTCTCGTAGATGTCCTGATTTACATCGGATAGCTTACTTTCCAGCAGATCCAGGCTGTTGGTGCGCGTCTCCTTAATCGCTAAATTACGCATCAAATGTTCCAGCTGGCTAACGTCCATGATTGCTGCAGTAAACTGTGTTCTGTACGTTGCAAATTCCGTGAATTCTGATTTGAGCCGGAGCAAGTTTTTTTGTTGTCATCCCACAGTGACGATTCAAAGGCAAAATGTGCCAGTCGGGCAGGTAGGGCCATTCATCGCCGCCTGACGTACTGCCGCTTGAAGCCATCTGACAGTACCGCACCCCTTTTTGACGGTTGGAATGGCATCGCGTTTGACGTTTCATGGCTGTCGCCAACGCCTTCAAATCGGCGCGAACTTCCCTCGCCGGCGACGTCTTTTTTAAATACTTGTGACGGTTTTGCGTCGGAAAAAGCTCGCCTGGTGTACGTGTGTATTGGTGGCCAAAAACATCCGGCTCCCCCATCCCCCTCGTTTACGCCACGGTAACTTTCGAACGCGGCTAAGAGTGTTTCGTCAGATTTGGACAGTGTCCATATCTCAGAGGCGTATATGAGTACCGGTACTGTATAGGTGCGATATAGTCACAGCTTCGTCCGTCGCTACAGGTTCTTTGAGGTGAACTGATTTTTTAGGCTGTAGAATGACCGGTTGGCAGCCAGCATCCTTGCGCGTAGCTCAGCTACCATGCTATTGACGTTGCGGACCTTTGACCCAAGATGAGTGAACTGTGGGACGACTTCAAAAGTGCGTTCGCCTCGGATCCCGAATCGAAATCGGCTTTCGAATCGGAATTGGCTCCAAAAATCGAATCGGCTACCAAAACGGAGTCAGTTTTGGCATCGCCATAATAGGCGTTTGGGCCCAATGATGCTAAGTATTGATATCCGCAAAAAATTAAAATTTACTTTTAAAAGATCCTTTCTCATTGAGATTCCCGGGCTGATTTCGTCAACTCCGGAATCGAATCCGGAATCGGAATCGTTTCGATAATCGGAATTGGCTCCGGAATTGATTCCGAACATGGAATCGGAATCGGGTAAGTCCGATTCCGAGCTCCCACCACTAGTTGTTTCATCAGAGAAAGCCAGGAAGGGGGGCTTACAAAGGACGGGTAGAGAAAATGAGCGAGAAGAAGCGATATTTGAACGTCAAAAACCCCCGCCTTGTTGAACGGGCCACGAGAGCAGGTCTGGAGTGACAGCTGGAGAATTCCTAACGACATTTTTTATACGACATCGGAAGAGGTAAGAGGCGTCGCTGTGCGTGCTCCTCACAGAAACGGGGACACTGTTGCAGTGAAGAACTCAGCATTTTCGCTTGTTTTAGCACTTTTTGTGCTTCGAAGGTAGCGAAACGAATATATTTGCCTCGTTCGGTGGTAACAGTGCAAAGTGGCGTAGAGAGTTCGTTGCCTTCCACCATCAGCCGTCTAACGCGTCGTCGTCGTCACCATTGGCAACAACGCGTTATTTATTTCATCATCTTTGTGTGTTGATTTTGGTTTCTTTCTTTCTTTTTTTTCTCTGCGATTATTTACAGTGCTCAGCGTCGGCACCAAACGGCGGACGAGAAAGAGAGTGTATGTGTGTGTGTGTGCATGTGTGCGGAAATAGCTGTTTGATGCGTGTCACGAGGGGCACGCTGTGATCTATTGTGTGTTAGAGGGTAGCGTACCTTCGCCGTAAAGCGTACCCCCATTCCATTCCCTTCGCTTGCCCAGCGCAAAGAACTTTCCACCAGTGCGTGCGCGTGGCTGTGTCTGTGTGTGTGTGTGTGCGTGTGTCTGTGTGTGTGCTGCGTGGTGCTTGCAAAGCGTCGCGTCGTTGTCGTTGTCGTTTACGCTGATTTCGCGTATTTGCTGGTTGCGGACGAGAAAGTGCGCTGTGTGGTGTTTCTGATTTGATTCACATTTTGTAAACTAAACGCGTGTGTAAAACAGCAGCACCATGTTTGATGTGTTCGGATCCGTGAAGGGTCTGCTGAAGCTAGACCAGGTGTGCATCGACAACAATATCTTCCGGCTGCACTACAAAGCGACCGTAATCATACTGATCGCGTTCTCGCTGCTGGTCACCTCGCGGCAGTACATTGGCGATCCGATCGACTGCATCGTGGACGAGATCCCGCTGAACGTGATGGACACGTACTGCTGGATCTACTCGACGTTCACCATCCCGAACCGTCTGACGGGCATCGCCGGGAAGGACATCGTGCAGCCGGGTGTGGCCAGCCACGTCGATGGGCACGACGAGGTGAAGTACCACAAGTACTACCAGTGGGTCTGCTTCGTGCTGTTCTTCCAGGCGATGCTGTTCTACGTGCCCCGCTACCTGTGGAAGACGTGGGAGGGCGGCCGCATCAAGATGCTGGTGCTCGACCTCAACATGCCGATCATGAACGAGGAGGCGAAGGAGCGCAAGAAGATCCTGGTCGACTACTTCGCGGACAACATCAAGGGGCACAACTTTTACGCGATGCGGTTCTTCTTCTGCGAGGTGCTGAACTTTGTCAACGTGCTCGGCCAGATCTACTTTATGGACTTTTTCCTCGACGGCGAGTTCTCCACGTACGGCAGCGATGTGGTGCGCTTCACCGAGATGGAGCCGGAGGAGCGCGGCGACCCGATGGCGCGCGTCTTCCCGAAGGTGACCAAGTGTACCTTCCACAAGTACGGACCGTCCGGCAGTGTGCAGAAATTCGACGGTCTGTGCGTGCTGCCGCTCAACATCGTGAACGAGAAGATCTACGTGTTCCTGTGGTTCTGGTTCATCCTGCTCACCATCCTGACTGGCATCTCGCTGATGTACCGCTTTGCGGTGATTATGCTGCCGAGACTGCGGCTGCTGATGCTGCGCGCCCGCTCCCGGCTGTCGGCGCACGACGAGGTGGAGCTGATCGCTTCCCGGTGCCAGATGGGCGATTGGTTCATTCTGTACCAGCTCGGCAAGAACATTGATCCGCTGATCTACAAGGAGATTATCTGCGATCTCGCCCAAAAGGTGGAGGGCAAGGAGATTGTCTAAGCGCAGGCGGACGAAACCTTCCGGAAGAAGCCTTCGGTACTGGATGATCGTGAATCATCCATAAATATCAGGCTTCTTTTGGGTAGAATTTCCGAGCTTCCTTTTCCCCCCTTGCTAAAACTTCCTTTTCCCTTTTCCCTCTCCACCACCACCACGCTGCACGTGCTAGCGCCTCTCCCCACCACGGCAATGACCCACGGTCTGTGAGGTAGAAGAAAGGAGAGGAGCGAAAAAATGCCGAATGAATCATTGAACTTAAGCCTGCTCTGCAGCGTATATCTGCATCATCGTCATACTAGCCCCATCCGGGAAGGTAACCGAGAACATCATCAAGCACCACCACCAACAGCAACAACAACAACGCAAGAGTCTCAACAAGAAGGCACCACACTCTCTGGGTACAATTTCGCGAGGATGAAAAGATGTGTCGAAGATATTCACCCCCGCGCGCGCCCAGGTTCCTTCGTGCAACCAGCAACGGACGTCTCGGCAACGAACACACCGCCGCATCCCTCAACACCAGCACAACGGAGCGGAAAGACGGAGACGGAGAAGAGCGTGAGAAGAAGCAGAAAGGAAGAACCCCGTACAAGAACCTCACGCACGCTACATCTTCTGCCGTTTGGTCCGTTCCATCGTCTTTCTCGATCTCTTCGACCCCGCTGCCCGACGCTACCGCCAGTGCCAGGATAGAGCTCAGAATTCAGGTAAGAACCAAAAGCCACTAACACAACACACACACACAAACACACATTCCCTTTTTGAAGCCTCTGCTGGTCTGAGGCTGTTGCTGATGCTGTTTGCCGGGAAGGCAAAAGATGCAGGAAATGGTTCTGGGTGAAGCAACCGCTCCGTTTATACCTATGTATATATCTGCAAGCGAAAGCGCACTTCGAGTTCCCGAAAGCGCTTCCCACCGTGCGGCAAACGATATGGAGAGGTTAAATTATTGGCATTTCCTTTTTCACCCACTATCCGTCGAACTCAGGTCGGTGTTCCGTCGGTGGCAGGGAACCCGGTGGTGGAGTGGTGGGCCGAATTTTGAACGCATTTCCCCCCGGCATTTCCCCCAGTATTTCCACACTGCTGCCACCGTCCGTTCGATCGCGGTTGATCATCGCGGCACGATGATCGCCGCTGATAGTCGGTTTTGTTTTTGAATATGCATAAGCAGCACGGCGACGACGACGACGACGGCGATGGTGAGGTCCCGAATTCATGATTCATTATGTTTGGCGTGTGGAATTTAAGCATGAAATGAATCATACAAACGTGTCCATAGTTTTTTTTTTTGTCCATTTGGCCAAGGAGAAGCGGAGGCGACATTCTTTCTCGTGACATTTGGTACCGTCTCGAAGCGGTGATTGCTGCTGTGGGAGGTAGATAATTGTCAGCAATAAATCGTCTAATCGCCGTGTACAAGTGGGACTTGATCGCATCGAGGGTAATCCTTCAACGGAACGATAAGATATCGACAGAAGAGGGGATAGGACAGAGCAAAGCAAAGCAAATCAATCGACCGAGAAGTGCAAGCATAATGGCATCCCCTGCACCTATTTGGAGAAGACACCCCTATAGCGAGAGAAGCGCTGGACGTGGATAATCGATCACTTGAAGCGAATAAAAGGGATAAGATAAGGGAACGGGCAAAAAAGAGGGCACACACTGCTCTGCTGCGCCTGCCACAGCGAAAGACAGTGACAGAGTTTGTCGCCGTTTTGCCGCATCTCCTTAACCTGTTTCTGAGACAACCACAACGACGACAACGACCACGACGACCACGACGACGACGACGACCGATGTTAAGATGCATTTCATGTCGCTGGGGCAGCCTGCTTTTTTTTTGTGCCTGCTGCGCGACCCCCCAAAGCCACCAGCCCAAAGCCTTTCGGAGAGCGAAACGATCTTCATGCCCTGCCTGGCTGTCTGCGCCACCGCCGCCGCTGCTGCTCACGACGCAACGAACGCGCGCTCATCTTGCATGCGCTGTTGCCGTCATTTCCCGTCCCGTTCCCGAGAGCATAGGCCCCGGGCCCGGCAGCAGCAGCAGCAGCAGCAGAGGGCAGTGTGGCCGTTGGTTTGGTGCGCTTCGCGGCTGGGGCATATTATTGCCCATACAAGCTTGTTATGTTCGTTTTTCCTTCCTTCTCGTGCGCACACTCCACGGGGTTGTGTGTTGCTTTTATGCGGAGGGGGGGTGGAACAGGGAAAGGGTTTGGGAAGGTGCGAACCTGTATGGACACAGAGACAGCGAGAGAGAGAGAGAGAGAGAGGAAGACGACCGCCACTGCAACTGGATCACAAAAGAGCCACGAACGATCGGCGCTGGCTTGTCGATCGCTGCGAACGCGTCCACACCGGGTCCCAAGTGCGGGAAGAGAAAAGCAAGAGTGGAGAGAACCGACCAACAAAAAAAGGAAAACCACCTCAGCTCGTTCCCATGGATCTTGGACGGTGCGAGGTGTGTGTGTGTGTGCATCACAGCGATCGATACATGATGTGTATGTTGTTTTTTCGGGGACGGGATGAGGTGTGGGGAGGGAGGGGGCGAAGAGAAAGAGTACGTTACCACTGGCGAGGTGAGCAAAGAACTCTGGCCGGAATCTTTTTCGGGGCTGGTGGGGGTTTATGCGTTTTCTTTTATTTAGACGCAGTTGCTTCTTCGTTCGCTTCGTACCCCCGCGCGATCGTGTTCGTGCCGCCGCCGCCGGTGTTGGTGCGTTTGTTGACTCAAACTCCAGTTGCCGTCATCGTTGTCTTTCTCTTCTTGCTTCCACTGCTTCTTGGTGTTCCGATTTTCTTGCTGCTTGCTTGGTTCCCTGCTTCTTTTTGGTGAGATTTGTGCAGCGCATATCGATCATGCTTTTTAAAACACGCGCTTCGGTGTGTGTGAGTGCGCGCGCGATCGCGCACCGTTTTTATGCTTCTCTTGCAGACGCGACCTGTGTGTACCGACTGGCGTGACAAGAGTAACCGCATTGGCTTACCTCGAACGGCCATTTGAGCATTTTTGTTGAAGCGCGAGTGAGAAGGGAAAGGGGGACGAGAGTCGTCGTCCGTGGCTGCCGCTGTCAAGTGTATGGTGTACGGGTGTTGTTGGGCATGAAGTTTGAAAGTCATCGATTTGGAATGTGACTTCCCATGGTGTGGCCGTTTCTCTCTCTCTCTCTCTCTCTCTCTCTCTCTCTCTCTCTCTGTATGTGTGTGCACTTATATGTTGAGCCCCCGTTCATTTTGAGCCGGAGCCGCGTGGCTCACGTGCAAACGCGGCCGCGTGTGTTACGTCGATGCCATTCGCTCTAAACTGTCCACAATTGTGCCAATCCGTCGCGGCTTATTATGTTTTACCGCGCGTAATGACTGCTTCCTCTCTGCCCCCATGCCCCCACCGTGTGACCGTGTGGTGGTGTTCTAGACCACTGTTTGAGCGGCAACAATCGAATGAAATAATAGGGTAGGAGGGTCCCATTCCCCCCCCTTACGGGTAGATGGAGAAGATGGGTTAACATTGAATTGACCCTTCGGTCATCGTCGTCGTCGTCGTAGTCGTCGTCGTCGTGGGTTTCGTCGTTCGCTTGTTAGGTCTCCACTCCGTTTGCGCTGCCCAGTTTGTTGGGAGGAATTTATGTATCCACTCTCTCTGTTTCACAGCTCCCGTCCGGGCTGGGGTCGCTTGTTGTGGCCGGCAGTAGCAGCAGCAGCAGCAGCAGCAGCAGCAGCAGCGAGACGCAGAGAATTGGGATTGGTTTAAATTCGAATCCAGTCAATTACTTGCTCTTCTCTAAGCTACTGCGGCGATGCGCTACCGTACTGCTGCTGCCACCATGTGTTTTGTCCTGTCCTGTGTTTCTCATCTCCGAAATAAATCACCCCAGATTGGCTTCTAAACAATAACAGCTGGGTGGCTGGGTTCGTCACTTGATGGGTAGCTCAAGTTGTTCGGCTGCTGCCGCTGTTCGATACATATAATTAATACGTCCAATTCGCATCTGGTTCGCTGTGTCTGTGTGCCGTTGTCTGTCCGTCTGCTAATATGGAAAGCAAATAGCTCGGTTGCTAAGCTGGCCGTTTAAAAAAAAGTAGGGACCATTCCGAAGGGCACCAAGCATCGCATGCATGATGGCAAATTGAATAATCGATCGCTCGGTTGAAACGTTCGCCCGTACCTTTGCCCAAGATCATGTGTAAGTGTATATGCATGCATGTCTCTCACGTACACAGACACACACGCATACCGTTGCATAAAAAATATGGTCAATCAAGAGGGGTTTGCGAATAAAGCTCCTGAAGCCCTGTCGATGCTACAAGATCGCTCTATCTCTCTCACACAACGCTTGTCCAGTGGAGGCTGGGAGACCAGTTTAAACCTGATTCTTGTTGTCCAAAGCGACCCCCCCGACTCGCTTCTCCATCTGCATACTGCAACGACGACCTGCTTTTTTCTTCTCCACCTCCACCAGCTCGGTGTGTAACCCTGGGGGTCGATTATTTTACCGCTTTTGGGGAGCGACAGAGAGTCGATAAATTTGCCTCCGCTACTGGCCGTTTAAGCCTCCGTTGGGTTGGGCTGGGCTGGGCTGGGGCAGCATACAGAGATTGGGCGGAGAGTGCGGAGGCTGCGGCGTCCTCACGTCCGTGGTAGCCGCGATGAACATGTTTTACGATCGTTTGATCGATCGCCGATCGCCATTTTCTTGTTTTTTGTACGCTATCTTTGGTTTTGATGCTGCAGCGAGAAGAATTCCTTCCGATCCGATGTGCGAATGGTCAATTTTGTGGCCTTTTTTGGGGTTTTGGTTGCACTTTTCCCGTCTCCCTTGCTGTATTTTGCGGTTCAGCGATGGTTGGTTAGGTTGAAACTGGTTTTTTAAATGGCATATGCCGATCGCCGCGGTATGTGTGTGTTTTTGCGTCATGTGTCGCAAGCTTTTATGACACTGTGTCGTGTCATTCGTCTTCTTCTTCTTCCTCCTCTTCGTACTGAGAGATAATGAAATATGTGCAAGAGAAAGTGGTGGTAGCCCCTTGATCTCCTTTATGTGGGTAGCGGTGTTAGCTCACTGTCAGGGGAAGAGGATAAAGGGCAAAGAGTGGTCCGTGTCCATGGCTCGTTTGTAGCTATCTTTAAGCTGGCTTGGAGTACCGAGATGCTTGCCATTATTTTGCATGATTTGCTGTTATAGTGGACGCGAGCGGTTAGTGGAATTTATTTAAATAAATACATAAAACTCCTTCAAGTGATCACCTCTGCAATATACCACCGTACACGTGATCACCTTTAAATGGAGCCAACTGCGAGATGTCATTTTAATTAACATGCCCAGGTCGCGTACCTACATATATCTTCATTCGTTCTCGTACAAAAGCCAGACGATTTATCAAGCGTAATTAACGAAACCGTTTGCTGTTTGCAAATCGGCCAAACTGCCAGTTGCGCAACAACACGTTCGATTCGTTCTCGTTCTCTGCCTTCACGTTCCAGCAATTCCTGAAGTATAGCGTGAATTCTCCACCATGGCCCGCGTGGCGTTGACAAACATTTTGTGTCGCAGCGCAGCCGCTTGGGTATGATTTGTTACGATTAAAAGATTTCTCCTCAACCCCGCACGGCGAAGGGCAAACAAAGAGACCTTCGATTGCGTTTAGCGAAGGATGATGGTGGTGAGGAGGAAGGGAGAGAGAGAGCGGAACGGCGATAGAGGGGAATGGAGTGTGAATCGTTCCCATTCGAGTGCCCGGTTTCGAGAATATGGACAACTTCCACCAATACACACACACAGACACACACAAAAACTGATCGGGTGGTGCTGGCGTGCGTCTCTGTGTGCGTTTGCTGGTGACCCAGTTGAGAGCAGCATAACGACGTGGACAAAACTCTGCCTGCCTGCCACCCAATTCCATCGGAACTCGCTCGGTAGTACCAGCAGCAGCCAACAAACCAGCACACCAGCGTGTCTTAATTGACACCTACAGACCTTACCGTTTGCGCCCACCGTTGTCGCATCTCTCATGCCAACGTTTGCGCGCGTGTGCTGCTGCTGGTGCGTTCCGGACCGAAGGGAGGTCATATGGGAAGTTATCAATTATTTACTTTTTTCCAATCCATCAACCACATCAACACAACGGCTCTGTGGTGAGGAGACCCCTGCTGGAGGGAATACCCTTGGACTGGCCTTAGGCGGCCAGCTGTTGGGAAGAGAGTAACGCGTGCCACAAGCAGGCAGCATCATTAATGCCTCCATACGGTTAATCTGTAATCACGAGCGATCGCAATTAATGCGCCACAAGTGCCAAACAGAAAAAAAACGATGGTGTCAAGCCCTAGGTCTATCTGCGAGATGGATGGGAAGAAGAAGGATGGGCAAATTTCTTTATCATCAGCAAACACGAGAGAGAGGAACTCACCCAACTCTTCCCCCTGGTAACAACAAAAGCAAAAGGTTGTTTTACTTGCGCCAACATATGCTTGCTTATGAAATGTGACCGTGTATTGTTTTATTTTGTTCTAATTTCCCTCTCTCTGTCTCTCCTCTCTCTATAAACACTTCTCCATGTGATGCTTTGTTTGTTTCTTCGAGAAGTAGGGGTTTTTAAATAAACATTAGCAAGTATCAGATGTCACAGCACATCAATCAGCCGTGATACAGAGCCGTGATGGGGGCAAGATAATGGGTTTTGGGTGCGACGGGGTACGGGGTGTCGATAAAAAAAATGGTCCGGACCACCGCCGTGACGCTTTGTTTATCATGTGCGGCAGAAACGGTTTGTAAATATTGAGCAAATAAATGGTTCGTTATCATAAAAGGAATTCCACCAGGCGAGCGCGTCTAGGAGACACGATCGTGCCATCGTCGTTTGAGCTGTGGCGCGGTGGCTAGTGCTACTGCCACTTCTTGCGACCGGTGAACGGCGAAATAGTGACACGTGTTTGTTGATAAACGTTCTATTTATTTGCACAGCTTATGTTTTTGTACCGTACCACCCAACATACCACTACCACCACTGTGCTTGATCCGTATCACGAGACGCGCAAAGTGGCACGTACTTTGTAATCAGCACTTTTGCTTACTTCGACTACTCGACTTAGCTAGCAGAGGCGCATTGGATCGAATTGCTCTTCGTACTCTTCTCTCGTGCACAATCCACCGCCTTATCAGTCAGTCGGTCCGTTGGCGTAAGATGTGATCGTAGACATTTAATCACGTTGTCGTCATCGTTCCGATCGGAACAGCGCTGACAGCGACAGACAGGGCCGGCGTTGCAACGCTAACCCCCATAGGTTATCTAATCTGTTTATCTATAGCTATAGCAGATTTGTGGTAACCTTCCCCTCCTTTGTGATAATGCTTCCCGTGTCAGTGTTTTATTGCTTTACGTGCGAAACTACAAAGCTCAAGCCGCCCCCCGCAGCAGTGCTCGTGCTGGACTTTGTTGTACCATCAGCACTTTCCGGTTGGCGTTGCTGCGACCTCATATTTCCTCCTCCATGACTAACGTGTGAAGCGTTTGACTTGCGCCAGCACGTTCCAAGAAGTTATTCAATTAAAAAGGTGCACGGCATGAGTCATGTTGGCAGACGGGCGGCATTTTTTTGTATATATATATATATCAATCCACCTCGCAAGACGATCGTCCCATGGATGGAATGATAAGCACTACCACCATAAACAAAACTTCCGCATAGACAGTGCAAAAATTCAGCAAAAATATGTTATCTTATCGTTTGTGTGTGTATGTGTGTTGCCGTTTGATAAATTCTTTGCCATTTACATATCTGTTTTTTTTCTTCTATCTCTATCTTACAGATTATCTATCCGCCGCAGAAACGCACTCATACGCAACTCAACAAACAGAGTCAGGTGCTTCCTGTTCCTCCTGGTTGCAGCACCACCCGAAATGCACTGCAACCCAGCGCGAGAGACTCAGCGTCGTCCGATAGCGCAGGATTAATGGCTTGACTGTCGTCTCGATGGAACCGGAATCGTTCGATGTTCATCATCCGTCTTTGAATGCAACAAGCGATGTTTGCCTGCGGAAAGGATATAGTAACGGTTTTCTGTTTTGTCTTGTTTTAGTGTGCCGCTGAAATAGACAAAGTAGCGGAGGGCTGTTAATCCTGCATACGAACACAAACGAATGATGATAATTTTACATAGATATTTACACCAGAAGAAGCATGAGCCCAGGGCAGTAGAAGAGATAGAGAGAAGCGTCCGGAAGGCAATCGTAAAAAAACTCGAATCCTAAAAAGAAGCAAAGTAGTAACAGACACGCAAAGTCAAGATAACGAAAGGTTCCGAAGCTTCGAAGACAATAAGTGAGTGCCGCAGCCAATTATGTGAGAACAGATAACTCGCCCAAGGTAAAAGCCATTTTTTACGCAAGTACGATTACAGCGCGCTGTATGAAAAGAAGAAAAAGAAACACATTCCTAAAACAGAAACCGCAATAGACTGCTGGTAACGATGATGATAGAATTTCTGTTTGCCTAATGAACGATCTTCATAATTCGATTTCGATGATTCTTTTTTGATAGATTTTTTACTACAATTTTACAACACACATATCCCCCCCGCATACATACATTTAGATTGACGCTCTAGACTTTTCCCGATAGGTCTACTTTTTAGTGTGTAAGTAAAAATGCGATGATGATAAATAGTACAGGGTAGCGAATCGAGAGAGAGAGAGAGAGAACGGCAGTTCTTTTTTAAAGCAAAACAATAAGAGGCAATACAATAGGGACACAATACGCATAGAGACACACACGTTAGTGGTAGGTTTTAGCACGCAAAACACAAACACAAGACAAACGCAATCTCTAGCACCATGCGTGAAATCGTTTGGATGCGATTTTCGATTTCCGATTTTGGTACGAACTCGGCTTTACACAAAAGCAAGTGTAGAAGCAAGCAAGCAATGTGTAGGTGTGTCTATTTGTGTGCATATGTGGCCGGCATAATTTTTGGTTTGCTCCTTCGATGTCGTGATGCCATAGGGAAGCAGGATGTCAAATTTTCCGTTTAAATCCGCCGACTCGACGACGGCGACAGTGACGATCACGATCACGATGGGTCCTTTTGTAACAGTGTTAAACGCCATTTTAAAATGCATTGAATAATATTGTAAGGTGCGTGTGTAGGATAATGAAAACGCGTGTTCTTTTAACCGTGCATCCATCGTCATGGAATTGTATGGTGTGTTTTTCTCTTTTTTTTAATAGTGTGACTTTTAACGCGATCCTACACTCAAGTTGATCGCAACCGATCGATGTTTTGCGAGAAAGATTTATTGAGTGTGGATCTTTTATTTATATGTCGTACACGTGTATTTGAGTTGAGCTGTATGCACCGCGTACTACTACTACTACACTACTACTGCTACACGCGTATACGAGCAAAGTGTGCCCGATTTTGGCTGGAAGTATTTGATAGAAGAGAGAGGCACTGCCAAAATGGTTGTGCTTGCCACGAAACAAAAGAAAAAGACATCCTAAAACGTAAATTCAGCATTTATTACACTATCGAATTCTAAATTTTTATGTTCTGAGTACCAGTAACAAGCCAAGAACGTTCTTTGGTATGATCATAGTTTTTGTGCGACAGAGGGAGAGAGAGAAGCTATTTCGAGGAGCTAAATTTATAAGAACGCGTGACGAGAAAGAGAGCGAGAAAAAGAAGTGCGAGATAATAGAGAGTTTCTTGTGATAAACGTATAAATTATAGAATGTAATAGGGAAGGAAGTGTTTTCCTGCCAAATCCCCTTCTTCCTGCTGAAAATTTTTCTCCCCTTCTTTCTGGAAAACCACGCTACGCTATTCCACTTATTCTTAACGAGCGAAGGATTGATTGACGATGTGAAAGCGCTTTCCTTTCATATCATACTAGTGCGGTGCGTCCAAAATCGTTTAGTAGTGTGCTACAAACGGGGAAAACAAAACTCGATTAGCGTATATAGTATAATATTGTAACAATTTTCGGCAAACGTGTGACAAATGTAATCGGTAAAATATTGCTGCACCCCCCGGTCGCAGCAAACAATCCTTCCAATTCCAGTCAATCGACTATCCGAGTCTATCCAAGCGAAGTTACATGCGTGCAGTTGATTACGGACGATCCAGGGCCCAATCGTGCCGTTCGCTGCAATCTGCTTTCATCATTCCAGTAGGCACTCTCAGAGAAATAGAGAGAGAGAGAGGACGCACCGTGTAGAACAGAACAGAAGCACAACATTGATTTTTGTTTTAACATTCAACGATATTAACTCTCGTATATCCATATACACACCGAGCGTGCAGAGTGTTGTAGAGAAGATTAGATGAAAGACAACATACACACATAATATATATGGTAATACACAGAACGATGCCATCATCTTGTCTCCCCTCATCTCGCGAGTAGTGTTAATAGGGCGCTTTTAAATGCTAGGCACACATATTTTACAAAACAGCGCAAAAGGTCTAGCTATTTTTGATAATCATATTTTACTGAAAAACTGTATTTTGAACGAGAGAACCATTTTATACACTAAAACGTAGTAGAAATCTTGTGTACGCACGATGTACACATACACACACCCGCCCCACAGGAGAGCACAAACGAACGCATTTTATAGTAATATTTAAACGACAGCCAGAAGACACAAGACAATCATTGTAAGATAAAGGCAGAAAAAAAAACAAACAGCGCAAAGTTGGAGACGCACGAGACGACGGGATGATGATGACGGTCGCTGTGTAGTTTCGTGCAGCACAAGCGTGAAATTACGGTGAAACAACACGGGCCAAACACACACACACACAGGCTCGTTCTACTCTTCTCTATCAGTGCCTTTGGATTTTGGAGATAGTGGTTTTTTTTTGCTTAAATAAAACTCTCACGTATGCTATTGCAAAAAGAACTCCCTCCCTCCGGTCGTCGTGGGTGATAGAGATATATCGAGAAAGTAGCTTTAATCGTCGGTCCACTACTAACTGATTGTTTATTGTTTTAGCTGTTGAAACGCGCTATCTCGTGTACAACACCGATGCTCTGCAGTCTACATTCGAGCGAAGCGTTCGTTTCCCCTTTCCACCGATGGGACGGGAGGGGGGCTAATAAAATGGACAGTTTTATTGGCGAACGTGGAACGCGCCGGAAGATAGATGATTGCGACAAAACCTACCAAACGAAGCACCAAATTTGAAATTTGGTAATAAATTGTTTAAAATAATGGCGAGCAGGATGGTGGTTCCACTCCCCCTTCCTCCACGCCCACAACGTGTGGGAGGGAAGAGATGTTGAGGAAAATGTGCGACGAAGTTTTGCCAGTTTGATTTGTACAACGACGAGGGCTCCCCAACCCCATTGGAGGGAGCTAATTTTTGGTTTCTTCCCACTAAACAATTACACAACTTCAGCTCGATCGATCGATCGCAGCAGTACAGAAAGTTTAAAAACGGGGTCAAAACGACTATAATTAGATACAAAGTTTAAAGAGCTTTTGAGGCAACGCAGCAACATTTATTCCTAAAATGAACGACTCTCATCGCTTCGCATTTAGACTGGCAAGATGGCAGTGAAAGGCTTCCCTGTAAGCTTTTACAGAAAGAAAGCGAGAATGAGAGAGGGGAGGGGGGTGTGGTAGTGATGGGAGCTCGGAATCGGACCTACCCGATGTTCGGGATCAACTCCGGACCCGATTCCGATGCTGGAACCGATTCCTGAGCCGATTTTGAAGTTGACTCCGGAGCCGATTCCGGTGTTGAATCTGGAATTAGAATCGGTTCCGGAATCAGAATCGGCTTCGGAATCGGAATCGACCTGAGAATCGCAATTTGTTGCGGTAACAGAATCAGAATTGACTCCACAATTGGAATTAGCTCCGGAATGAGAATCAGTTCTTGAATTGAAATAAGAAGTTTCGGTAGGGAAATTAGTCCGGGAATCTTCATGAGAATGGATCATTTACAAGTAAATTTTGATTCTTTGCGGCTATCAATACGTAGCAACATTGGATCCAAATGTCTCTAGTTATGGAGATGTCGAAACCGACTTCGATTTCCAAGCTGATTCTGATTTCGGAGCCAATTCCGATTCCAGAACTGATTTCGATTCCGGAACTGATTTCGATTCCGGAACCGATTATGATCCTGGAGCCAATTTCAGAGCTGGTTCCGGTTCCGGAGCCGATTCAGGAACCAATTCCGGAGTCGATTCCGATTCTGGAGCCGATTCCGATTCTAGAACCAATTCCGATTCTGGAGCCGATCACGATTCTGGAAGCGATTTCGGAACTAATTCCGGAACCGAATCCGATTCTGGAGCTGATTCCGAAGCTGAACCTACTATCCGAAATCGATTCCTGAAAACTTCGGAGCTAATCGGAATCAACTCCGAGGAAAATTTCATTTTTCGCCATCACTAGTGTGTACTTCAGCCCGGCTAATGCTCAATTGTTTGTTTATTATTGTACTGTCGAGTGGATGAAAACTCCCGGCGTTGGCGGCGGGCTCCCCCTTCTGTTACACAAAGCAGTCAAGAGTCAATTTAGCGCACTGGTATGAAATTGCGTGTTTCCGGTTGAGTGTTGGAAAGGGAAAAAAGGGAAAATAGGAAACAACCGGTACAGCGAAAAACGGTCCGGCTTTTTTTCCTAATTCCTGGTAGCGCGCGGGGTCATTGTGTAGGAAACGCGGGGGCAAGGATATTAGTGTTGCTCTCAAAAACCCATCGGTTTGAAAATCCGTCCATTGTTGTTGTGCCGGGTTTTGTCCTCAGGTGTTTCGGGTTGAGCAACTGCGTGTGGAAATCGTTGTACGTACAAAAGGTACGTCACGGTGCTTGACAAAATGGGCACATGGATGGGATGAAAAAAATTGCCCCCCCACACACACACACACACACTTCGTCCGGGGTCGGGATTGTGGGGGAACGGGGGGAAGGGTCACACAGGAATATCATCTTTACGTCACGCGCTTTCCTTCGCTCGCTCTCCCGCGTCAAGTTGTGCTTCTCCAGCTTGTGTGACACATTTCACCACCCGGAAGCTATCACACCGAATGGGCGGAAGGATGGAATGAATTTACCAAGAACAAAACAGTAGAAGGGGGGGATGGGAGAGTCCCCGGGACTGGGCGACATCACATCAGTGGTGCCCACTTCTTCGTGTCGATTATGGCCCTCGTCTTGGCGCGTCGATTGCCGCCCCCCGTGGCCGTGTGGCCGGAAAAAGGGGAGAAAAATGCAGGGTGTCGTCGGTCTAGCGTGAAGTGGGTTCACGCTGTGGGATGCTGCTGCTGCTGTCGGTCCTGTGGAACCGGAAGTCGGCCTGCGAAGGAAGGGGGAGGTGGAAATAACACTGCGCTTCGCGGTTTCTTTGCGTCATTTTGCACATCAAGTGACGGTGGTGGTGGTGGTGTGCCCCGAGCTCCGAGTACAACAAAAGGACGGCTGGTAACCGAAACACACACACACACACACACACACACACACACACACACACACACACACACAGAGAGCTACCTCTTGGTGGGTAACACGAAACCACCGAGACAAGTGGCAATTGTGTTTCGTAGCTAATTTCATGCTTTCTTTCGCGCGACAACACACGACAATATGCTGGTGCTTGCTGCCAGTGGAGGAAAACTTTTTTTGCTGTTGTGTGCTTTCCCCTTGGCCCCCGTTTTCTCTCACTGTGTGTGTGTGCGCAACTCTGGTGCCTTTGTTCTGGCGCTTCGCTTGCGCGCGGAAATGGGAAATGGGGCACAAAACCCGCGCGAGAAACTCCGCAAAAGGGGCTTCGTTATTTCATTTTAAGTTTTACCATCACCGGTGGCCGTTTGGTGGTTGTTTGGTCTGCCAAAACGCGTTTACACACAAAACCCCCCCAACACTGGTGTGCCTTTTTTTTTGCTCTTCTTTTTCTTTGGTTTGGCTGGCTGGCCTGCCTGCCGGAGGGGACGCTGCCACTTGGCTGCCACTCATACACAAGGCGGCCGCGGCGGTGTGTTACAAGCAGAAGTAGAATTTCTTACTCGATTTGCCTCGTTTCCACACCGACAACGACACACACGTGTTTGGTGGGAGAGGGGGTGGAGGGGAGCGGTCCAGATGACCGTTTAAGTGCTCGTCGTGCTCGGTGATGATACTCAGGCCGGTTTCATCTTGTTACCTTTTTGTTGTTGCTGCTGCTGCTGAGCTTCCTCGCTTCCCCGCTTCCCTTCCCAACAAAGCAGCGAGAAACGTTTATTGATCTGACTGTTGTTTAGTTTCGGTTCAGTTCGGGTGCCACCAGGGAAGGGGCACGTTTCCCCCCCTTCTTTTCTTCTCGACATTTAATGGCCCGACCGACCGAGCTGTTGTTGCCTCGTGTTTTATTTCTGTTTGTGTGTCGTCCGCGCTTTTTTTCGCTTCTGCCGTTGTTGTCCGACTCGGGTAACAACAGTCTCTGCTCTGTTCCCTGCTCCTTGGGATTGTGTCGGTCGGTTTTAAGATGCGAGAAAGATGGTTTTGATTTTTATTTTACATTTCCATTGCGTCCGTGCCCTTCCGCGGCTGACCAGCCAGCCACCCATCCCGAAGGAATAAATCACGCTCTCAAGCAGTGCCTCAAGTGTGCCTTAATGCGAATGTGGAGGACTTGACCTTTTTTCTCCTCTTCTTCGCTTCTTCCCCCCTTCAACCGCCTAGCCCGGTTGTTTAGATAAATTTTCATGAGGCGCATAATAACTTAAATCTCTTTCCTCTGTTTTTTTCCTCCGTTTTGTGGGTCAAAAGCCGTCATCCCGGCCAATGAATAAAATCCCGTGCGTTGGAATTTTTATGTTTTATGATATCAATTGTGATGCCTGGGGAAGAAGAAAAAACGCACACACACACTGGAGGGTCTTTAAAGGTGTGCGCACAAGGTGAAATAAAAATGTTTATGAAGGTTATTCCCATTCCACGCTGGGTCTGCTTTGCTGAACTGTGGCAATGGCAATAAAGCAGCACAATTATGGATAAAGCTGGGGAGTCAGAGGACAAGTTGCATGTAAATGTTTGCAAACGCACCTTCCGGAAGAAAGATAAATCAAACCCATGCCCCAGACGCCCGCTGGGGGGGGGTGTGGGGGGGGAGTGTTTAGAAGGAGAATCCCGCGCGAACGAATCATTCATTTCGGGCGCTGGGACCGACTCGCCGAGGTTTAATATTCATGTTGAATTTAAATTTATTGAACCATCTTTCACTCACACTTTCGCTCTGTCTTTGAGTGTCTTTCCCTTCCACGAGACGAAGAGGGTTTGGGGCAAATGGCAAGGGGAGGGTGCATTATACAGATGTTGATTTGATTACACGGTGATAAATTCAATCCGGCCCCTGCGTGCGTGGCGATCAGTTTTGATGAAGATCAATAAAAAATAAAACCTCCCGTACATCATAAAGGGAGGAGATGAGTGAGCGAGAGAGAGAGAGAGAGAGAAAGAGAAAATGCATTGAATTAGATTATTTATTTATCAAATCATTTTTAAGTGCTGGTGACCCTGCTCGCTTTCCCAAATTTAAAGGCAGAAGCGATACGGAGCTGGAAAATGTTTCAGCGGCAGCTTTTCGATTGGATTATCTGCCGAGACATGGCGAACCGTGTGTGTGTGTGTGTGTGTGTGTGTGTGTGTGTGTGGGTACACAAAATCAGCATCTTAATCTGTGATGAGACAGTTACAGCCAGTGATGTTTTCTTGACACCCGATTTTCATCAATCATGATGCCATTGGGGAAGGGAGAGCGTTCGGGAAGATAACGGAACGGCAGTAGCGCAAAAGTAGCGCAAAAGTCTCCCCCTTATTCCCCCCCGTTTACTCCCTTGTAAACCACAAATCATCCATTCATGTCTCCCCGTCACCCCCCCCCCTCCCCCCATTCCCGTACGTGACGGGAGCGGCGATGAAAGAGCGATCTCAATTCGCGCGCCCAAGGAAAGCTAATGGAGGCGCCTGGCAGCTCGTATGCGCGATGGAGACGCATGGTCTGTCTCAGCGTTGCACGTGCGTGAGGGCGGCGGTAGGAGCCGAAGGGGAAAAGGTCGCGGCCATTAGACACCGTGGAGGGGTGGGGGGGGGGGAGGAGGGGAAGGAGTGGTAGGTTGTATTGAATTCATCTAATCTTCTCGATGTATTTAACCTTCGCCTGGCTGCCTGGCTGCCTGCTTTCCTGTCATCGCGTAAGCGGACCCCTCTGGACCCGCTCCATGGTTCGATTCATCTCACGCTCCGCGCACATCAAGAGAGCGCTGAAATGGAAACAATTTTTAGAAATGATTCTATTTACGATCGAACTCGCTCGGCTCTCGGTGATGTTGTGCGCGTTCATGGGCATGAGGGAATGATTTACGCCAAGATGTGGAAGCAGAATGCTCTGTTGCGCGTGTGGCGGTGACAGTGTGCGCGGTCTCCTGGGGGGACCTTTTTCCCATCAGGGACACACACACATAATGGCAGCACAGATTGATGGAAGGTTAGCCGTAGAAGAGTGGGGGGTTCAGCTCAAACCAGTCAAACTCAAACGGTGGTTTTTAAAGGGAAAGAAGCTGGGTCAAGGGCTGCCTCTAGATGTCTTTTTGGAAGTTGGAAGTAGGTGGGTAGGGGAGGGGGGGGGGAGATGAGTGACGATGAAAAGACGGTCGGCCCTGTTGACGGTGGATGGTTGAAACTCATCCCCTGCTGCTGCTGCTGGTGGATGCTGATCTTTTAGTAATTTCCCTCCCACGGTGTGTTGTTAAAAAGTTTGATAGAAATCATTTCCCACGCTAAAGAGCTTCTGGTTCTGAGGGGGGGGGGGAAATGAGGGGCAAAAGTGAGCGAAAAGATGTAAACACACGACCCATCCCAAGCCAAGCACACATTAAGAGCGCGACCTCTCGAGGGTCCAATTTATTTCACTCGACGAAGACGCCAACGACGACGACGAATTGAATTTGAAATAGCTCGTTGGCACATTAGAAAAACAAATTCTCCCCCATTCCATTCCATTCCATTCCATTTCTCACACACACACCTTTAAGCAGCTGGTATTCATAAACAATGGTCGTTAATAAATGCGTGTTCCGCGCTGGCCTGGCCGCTGGCTGGCGGGCACGTAACACGTCATCGGGCATGGTGCGAGCAGGGGAGGGGTGGACAAAATATGGGGTCCACCTTTAACAGCAAAACTCCATCTCGGAATAAAAACAGGTGGGCGATCTGTTTTCTTCTGCTGGCCTATTATTTTGCTGCAGGGGAGGCCCAAAAGAGCGGTCTGGGCAGGGGGAGTAACAGAAATGAGTTATTGCACCGTGGCAGCGTAGCATCATCGTCTTTCCACAGGGTTGCACAGTTTCACCACGAAGCTGAATCATCGAAGCCTGGAGCAGAGCGTAAGAGGGAAGGGTGGCTCAGTGGGAAGCGTAAGAGGGAGTTAGTTTTCACTTTCACATTCAACGCTCGACAACAGATGCTTGCGAGCCACATTCACGCAAAAAAAACAAAAAACAAACTACAAACACTTGAAAGTGTGTTCTTTGTAGGCCACAAGAATCGAGAAAACGAACCCAAAAAAAACAACTCTCCCACAATCACTTTCCTGTTGTCTGTGGATTCTTTTTCTTTCCCCGGCTTTAAAGTGGAACTGAAAGTGGGAGTGTAATTTCACTAAATTGTACCCAGGATATAAGCACAGCTTAAAGTACATTCCAAAGGGGCGCAAAAGTAAAAGAAAGCATCGGCGCCGAAAAGAAGTGTGATAAAATTAATCAAAATAAAACCACCCTTCCTTTGGGGGGGTGTGGGAAAACAAAGCAAAAAGGGAAATGAAGAAAGAAAAAAAGCGAAAAAGCGAAACGACAAAGTTAACGTGGTCTTGAGAATGGTCACGACCACGAATCTCCTTTCCTCCTTTTCGCTCCTCCTTCACCATCCCAATCGATACTTACGTTGCACACAGTTTGGCGAGGAGTGTCGTTTTCGTTTGATGTTTCGTTAAAAGCACCAAAAAAAACGACAAAGGATAAGCGAAAGAATGGAGAAAGAATGGAGAAGCTAAGGAAAACGCAAATTATTTCAATCGTTAAAGTTACTATCTTTCCAACAACAACAACAAAAAAACCCACACACACGCACACACACTTAAAAAGAAAGTAAAGTTTTCCCTCTTCTGGCCTCGTTTCCACAGCCAAGCACCGCGACCCTTTTTTGCTTTGATTTTTAAAATAAACCCCAACGGTTTTTGTCCTTTTTTTTGGGAGGAGGGAGGATTTGAGCCGCTTTTATCCGCTCCCTCTTCCTCTCCTCCTCCATCCTCCCCCAACCACGCAACTCCTTCGGAATTGCTTGTGAACAGTCAGTCTTGTGGTCTTGCTAATATCCTGCAGTACGCTTCCGGGTGCACATCCACCCTCTTTTACCCTCTTTTACACACACACACCTACACACAACCCATCCAAACCCACCCACCTACCACCCCGGTTTTAATACACTTCCGTCCCTTTTGCGTCCCTTTTTTGTCGGTAATTTCGCTAAGGTCGATTCTCTTCACGTTTCGTTTGTTTTCGTAGCACATAGTTGGGTGGGTAGCGTACGCACATTTGCATTGAAATGGGGGAAGAACTCATCCGCACGCACGCACGCACGCACGTCATTGGGTTTGGGGGGTTTTTGGGGATCGAGCCCCCTGCAGCAGCACGGAAAACAAAACTTTCCCGAGCTAGCAGCTTGTGATAACACACACAAGGCAGGAGGAACGAGGGGGAGAAAGGGGGGAAAGTTTTAAATAAACAGACGCAAGCAAATCCTTCGGGGGACGGGACGCTTTTCCCCCCTTGTTTTTTGGCTGAGTTTGCAACCGGCGGCGGCGGCATGCCTGTGGAAAATGCGCATGCCGATGCGTTTGTGTCGTTGTGGTGGTCCAGCAGCAGCAGCAGCAAAAGTAGCGTCTAATGAGCTTCCCACCGCTGCTCTCTGCTGCCCTTTTCTTTCGCTTTTCGTCTTGCTGCTGTTCGCCTTTCTCTATGACCGTCTGCGCGAGCCCTGATGAAGAGGTTTAACGCTCCGTCGTACGTTATGCGTAGTAAATCCCGCCACAATGACCCCTTCCCTGCTTTTCCACTCTGCCTTCTTAAAGGGAAAAAGAAATCCACACTGCATCCGGGATGGGAGAAAAAAAGGAAGGATGAATAAGAGCTTTTTTTGTTGGCTCACCCATCTCGCCAAAGTTCCACGCAAAGAAGCACTTAACCACATGGGAAGAGTAGGGGTGCTTTTCGCTCTTTACACAAACACACACACATACGTGGCTTTGTTTTCGGTTGCCATGCTGCTTCCGTAGTAGGCTGGCACACACATGAATTGCAGTTCAGTTCAGGCGAAAGAGAAACGTAAGTAATGAAGCGCCATCTGGTGCGTACTGCAGGGACTAGTGTGTGCCGAGCGCTGCCGGGTTGTGGCCGTGTTGTAAGGCGACCAACAACAACAACAATAAGCGTATGTGTGTATGTGCGGGCGCTTGTGTGTACATAAGTAAGCGTAAGCGAAAAATCATTCCCCGCTTTCGCTTTATTTCATCTTTACCCTTCAAAAGAACAGGAAATGTGGAAAGCTCGAGCTCCGGGTCCGTGTTTTTTTTTTCGGAAGCGGGAAAACGCTATCGTTAATGTACATTTTGTGCCACTTTTTTTATTACTACCCCTTTGTGGAATGGGAAAGACCGGGAGGAGGATAAAAACAGCAATTTCCTCGGATTTGCGAATGCACTTTTGGTGCCGTGGGGAGGTCATGTACTGTAAACGTTGTTGATGACGTCAACAACAATGACGCTCAGTGAGATGCGTCGGTGTGTGTGTTGGTAATGTGCGAGAGGAAAAGTGCCGGAGTCGAATTGCGATATTGAAATTAATTGAGAGTGAAATAAAATTGCTTTCCCCGAAGAAGATGCAATTGTCATGCAAATTAGTTAAAGCCAAGTCAAGAGAAATGCGAGCTTTCTCCTGCTGCTGGGGCTAGAGCTGTACCACAAATGCCGTGGAATTGCAATGTGCAAACACGTAACAAACATTAATATTGGAAACTATAGCGGGAAAACCCCCGTTTTTGTGCAGGAAAGCTACATTTAAATAGTAAAATGTGGCAATACCTGGTTTAATCGTACCGCTTCGAGCGCTGTGTCGAACGTATTGGTTCGTAGTCTAATTTCTCACGCTCCTGCAAACCGGCTTTGCTGCTTTGATCCACAACCTGCATGGCATGGCACAATTTCTTCACCGCCGCCGGCCCCACTGCGCGTCGATGGCCTTAATTTTAGTAATTGTTTAACAATTATGATACACAGCGCACACACACACACATATGTGAGCATTTTGTGAGCACAGCCACACGGTGGTGAGTGAGCGAGTGAGCGGCGGGCGAAAATATCAATCTCACGTGATGAAGCAGCAGCAGCACCGACGAGCACAGAGCAGCAGGCCATGCCGAAGAAAGGTAAGCAAGCAAGGTAAGTAGCATTACGCGAGCCGGGCAATCATTTGTGAGCTTCCGTTTTCTCCCTCTCTCTCTCTCTCTCTCTCTCTCTCTCTCTCTCTCATACACACAGCAGCCGGGCAGCCTCATACAGCCGAGAAGAATTGTTATTAACCGACCGAGTATGCAGCAAAAAACAACGAAAGAAAGAAAGAAAGAAGGGCAAGCAAACAAAGCACCGAAAATCCGCGCGGACGCGCGCGGGCAAAACAACAAGGTATGAGCGTAAATTTCTTCTACTGATGAGTGGAAGGGGGGTGGGGGGGGGGGGGGTAGGGTGGTAGGGCCCGGTCATGTGTCGAGATAAAACGAGATTTTAAAACCCGCAGCCAGCAACCACATGGGCCTTTGTGGAAGAAGGAAAGCGATGCAACACACACACACAAAGAGACAGGTACAGCAGGTGATGGGAAAACAACATCGACGGGAAAATTCGTTCTGGCCTCGAGGTCCGGGGTTTTTGAGCCTTTCCACCCGCATGGCCCGCGCGTACATGTACATGGACCGACACACACATGTACGTCTATCTGTCCCATCTCCGCGAAGTGTGTTGTCGGGGCTCATTTCGGGCGGCATTTGCATACACCAGATCGCTCCAAATCGGATCAAGGGAAAGGGGGGGGGGGGAGTTGGCTGGAGGGTGACGTGGGATAAGGGCTATGCTTTCTTGTTTTGCAACATCCGAGGCGAGCGGTTTTGTTTGTCCCGGTGAAGGTGAAAAGATCATTCGCTTGGGCTGAGCTGAGCCAGGAGCCAGAAAAAACCAGGGAAAAGGGGAAGGAAAAAACCGGGTTGAGGGCTTTGTTTAGGTCAAACGAAAGGCAAACATATCGATGAATTCGGGCAAAGACACACACATACACACACTGATGGGCCGGTTTGGATTTTGAAGGTTTTAAATTTCGTTTTTCCCCAAAAAAAAGTGCGTTTTTTCCGAGGGACTGGCAAAATATGTGTGTGTGTATGTGGCGCAATGGTTGCTCCCTCATGCCACTGTCCCTCGTTTTTGTTGTTGTTATTGTTTAGCTTTTGCTTCGACAACGACCAACACCGAGCGATGACAGTCCCGGCCCGGTGCTCCATTTCGGTACACTTTTTCCCCGGCACTCTTTCTCGTGGTTGTTGTTTTTTTTGTTCTTCTATGCTTCATCGTACGAGGTTTCACGTTACCCGATATGGTGGAGTAGGGGAAGGGGTCAGGTCGTAATCCTGTCGTGCCGGAGCACAGCAACATCAAACAGCGTTTAATAATCGTTCCGTACCGCCGTTATGCGCTCGCCGGCTTCTTTTACCACATTTTACGCGCGGTGCTGCTGTTTTACATACGGTAAATGAGTACAGTTTTGGGACGGGAACGAAAGCAAAAAAAGGGGAAAAAACCACGCTAGTCCAGGCGAGGTCCATTCGACAGTCCGAGGACCGTTTTGAAGTCAACCATCCCCGGGAGGCAATAATTACTTACTGTTGTACACACGTGCAGTCAGTTGAATGTGTGTCGTTGGTTGCTATTGCCGTTTGATGGAAGTGCTGGTCTAACAACAGCTTTATTAGCTTACCACCGATTACCACACACACACACACATGGACACAGCTTCAAAGGCGGCAAATAAAATGAGATTTAAATAATGCACAAAAAAGAGAGCGAACATAAAACAGCGAGCGCCAAGCACCAAGCAGCGTTTAAAATTTTCCGCTTTCGTCAGCAAATGATAGGACTGCGGGCTGCATGTGTAAAGTGCTGTTGATATTACACATGAGTTACTACCCATTCCAAAGCCCACCCCTCACATCCACCCCAAACCCGCCAAACAGCATTAAAGCTTTCGGAACGGAACGGCACAAAGCAGGCGTGCGCGCTCGCGATGGAAGATGACGCTGCATCCTTCCGCAAACAATCGTTTTTATTCTTTCTCCTTCTCTCTCACTCACTCGCTCTCTCTTTTTTTGACTAAATTAATCATCCATCCCGTGAAATGATGGTAAAAAAAAACCTGTGATGCAGATCACGGTCGACAGTCGGGCGGTCGATGGTCGCGTGTAGAAATGGGAAGAATCCGCCGACAAGAAGTGTTTTTCTTTTTCTTTTGGGGGCTTTTTAGAAGAAGTTTTGCACTTTTTTTCTCTTTCTAGTGCGTACCAAGAGTTTCAAAGACGTCGTGAGGGGAAAAGAGAGGCACATCAAGCGACGAACGAACGGACGGAAATGACAGAGCATTGGCAGAGGGCAAAAAGGAAAGAAAGGAAGATAAAAAAAAACAACAAGAAGGACGAAGCTTACTAACTTCCCTATTGCAATGTGAACTTCATTTTCAACTCACTGGGACGGGGAAGTGGAAAGTGGAAGTGGAGCGAGGGGGAAAATGGAGACTCTTTTTATGAAGTTTCCATCCCACATCCACCCAAACACACGCTGGCACACGTACAAAAAGCGTCTTATCACTTAAAGTGCCCGTGTGTGTGCCCTGCTGCGAGTTCGTCTGAAAGAGGGCGTCCGTTGACGTTACATCTTTAAGACACGGCACACTAGATGGGAAGCGATAGCGACAGGGCAGGGACGGGAATGACACAATGTGCATCAGGGGAGAGAAAGGGAAGAAAGAGAAGAAGAAGAGGAGTGTGCTGGCAAGCAGCGCCTGCCTATTAAATGCGATCAGTTGTGTGTCTCTAAATAGTAGGCGAAGAGTCGTCCCGCCGACCCATTACGAAGAAGCAGGATAGGGAAATAAAACCATTTTGTGCGGTGTGCTAGGCACACACAAAAAAGCTCCCCTTGCCATGTGTGTGTGTGTGTCTGTTATGCCTTTTTTTGCAATATAAAACGTGGGAAAATATTTACCCATGCAAAAGGACCTGCCGGGGAAGCAGCGCACACGACGTGCTGTGTGTGTGTCTGTGTGTATGTGAGAGAGATAAGGCAGACGCAAGCGAGACAGAGAGAGAGAGAGAGTGAGTGCGAGCTCCTCTCTCGCTCATCCGCGCTGCTTTTTGCCACACCGACACGACACGCTCCAGAAAAGGAAAACAGCATGCCGTATAATGATGGAAATCGATACGCTAGTGGCGAACAAACCCCACTCTCCCCCCACTTTCCCAGTGGAATGAGTGGGAAGGGATGGGATGGGGAGGGAGGGGATGAAGCGCATCAGTACAAAACGTGCCTGGGAGCGGAAAAACCAGCCGTGGAAAAGCCGTCGTAAAGCGGGCACTTAACGGGAAAATCGTTTGTGGTGTGACGATGGTCGAAAGGGCTGGCCGCGGGGGAAGGTCAGGAAGGGGGAGTGTAGTGTCAGAGGGATTGACATTTGCTGCTGTTCGTGTCGAGTCGCTTCACTTGCAAAAGTGTGTTTGTGTGTGTGTGTGTGTGTGTGTGTGTGTGTGTGTGTGTGTGTGGGGAGGCTATGAGGTTGATCGAAAAGTTGGGTGAAGGCGAGAAAAAGTCACTTTTTCGATGTGAAATCAATTTATTCTGATTTTATTTTTATGTTTTTGCCTCTTTAAATGACGTCATTAAGATCCAAACTACACTTACAAAAACACAGACACTTTACCGTCAACCCAAAATCCCTGGCTGCTATGGCTGTGTAGCGCTGGGCCGCGGTGGCGTTCGTTTCGCGGCGAGGGTCATTTGATTCAAATTCGGCGCGGCAAAGCTGCGGCTCTCGGCGAACATCGGCGCTAATGAGGAGGAAGATGGAAATTCTCTTCTCCCTCTCTCCCTCCCTGCTCGCTTACGCTCTTATGGAGTGACGCGTACGCTGCACTCACCGCTCGAGCAGAGATGGAACGAAGGAACGAGACGAAGTGTTTCGCTGTTTCGCCGTTCACTCGTCGCAACCTCACACCGCAACAACCTTGGCGTGAAAGAGGAAGGCCAGTCTGTCTTTCTCTCTCCTTCTCGCTTAGTGTGTGTGTAGGTGGGTGTACTGAGGACCAGGAAAGGAGAGCGGACCGAGGCCGTTCGTGTGTCCAATGCGGATGCGGTTCGGTGTGCGGAACTACGCGGATATTGCGCCTGGGGAACGCGTGAACCCGCGCCGATAATTTCATTCTCGTGCAGTGGTGAAGGGGACAGACAGCACGAGAACGGTGAAGGGATTTTCCATCGATGTCGGCGTGCGACGGTCAGTCAGTCGGTTGGGATCAGGCGGTCGGTCGGTCGGTCAGTCAGTCAGTCAGTCAGTCAGTCAGCGAGCCAGCGAGCCAATCTCCGTTTCTTCTCCGTTTGTGACGATCGCGTGTTGTTGTTATTGTTTATCTTTCCCTTTTTTCGGTTTGTTTTCCGTTCCGTTATGCCTAACCGGTCGTTGTGATAGGAGAGAGATAGAGAGAGAGAAGGAAAGTGCGAACAAGAACTATCAAAGGTAATCGTTAGAGCGTTCAGGCTGTTGTCGGTTTGGTGAGCAAACCTGTGAAGCTGCATTTCCGCTGCCCCTTTGGGGATGTGTGTTAACAATGTGCGCGCCTTAAAGACGTTAAAGACACGGCACGGGTTTTCTCCTGTAACAAAATACAACCCCCCGGGAGTCTCGTTACCGGCAAAAAAGGTTACGCTAAGGGCCATAACCTCCGCCCCGGCTTGGGAGGGTAGTAATAGACAGGGCCGGTGTGTAGTAGTAGTAGTGTAGGGGACCATCTGCTTCATGTCCAGCGTTGCTCTGGATAGCTTCAGTTAGCACCCGAAACCGACAAAGAACCACGATGCATGTCGTGGGTGGAAGCGAGGGGGTCCGAGGTGACCAGAACCTTCGCCCGCCTCCGCTCCAAAGGAACTTGCTTGCCCCTTCACACGGAGAAGATGTAAACATCTCAAAACATGCTTATGATTTTATTGGCCATCTCTATGTGTGTAGGAGGATGGGTGGCGCATCTAAACTGACGGGGCCGTGTTTTAATTTGGAGCACACACACACACACCCACACACACGCCAACGCAATGTGTTTTCCTTCTGCGTCCCGTGCGGGAGATTTCAGGATGATCTGCCCTGCTTCTTCTTCTTCTTTCTTTCCGTTGAAAAACGGCCGCGGAATAGTTTACACGCACAGCGCGCCGCCAACGTCCAAAGGAAGACTAAACAATTTTCCAACGCCTGCTACGGCTGCTGCTACGGCTGCTGCTGCTAGGGGCTTGGAGGCAAGAGGTTGGAATCATGACGGTCCCGGATTGAAGTGGAATTTGAGTGGAAACACTTTTTTGCTGTGGGTTTGTGTTGCGTTGGAAGGGAAACGGGAAGGGGGACGTCTAGGAGGGACCACGTAACGCCGCGGATTTACTCCACATGTCCGAGGCAAAACCGTTCACCACGGCTTACTGCTCATCTGCTCCCCCTCTTTGGTGGTACACCTTTTTGGCTTGGGCGCGTGTGAAAACGAGCAAGAAAGAGAGAGAGCGCGTGCTTTAGAGAGCGAAAGCGAGAGCGCACAGCATTAGAAGATGCTGCGGGGCATCTCGTCAGTGTGTGTGCACAGGTCGTCGTATCACGTTCACCATTCCCCCTGCGTGTCTGTGTGGTTTGGGTTGGGGTTGAGCTGCGCTGCCGTCAGCCAAAACAGTCTGTAAGCGGGCCCAGTCCTAGTCGGAACCAAGTTCCGAATGGAATCTCTCTAAGTGCCGTCACAGGGGGAGGGCAGGAAGAAAGCAGAAGAAACGGGGCGCATCACCGTTAACTTGTTGGGTTTTTGCGTGTGCCATTTTTTTGTGTTGTTCTCTGTTCTGTTCGGCTGGTTGCGTTTTCCTTCCTTTCCTTCGTTCGGGTGTGTTGTCTGTCTGTGAGTAAGTGACTGTTGTGACTATGAATTAATTAATCTAGGCTAAAGAAACTTGCTTCAAAGTGTGTGCGAGTGTGTGATAGAGGTCACTGCATTGGATTTTTATCTCTTCCTCTGTGCCACTGTGAACTTCGATCGATTGCACATCATCGACACGACGAATACACACACACACACCAGCATCCCCAATTGCAGGAGGCCATCGATAGAACGTCCAATTCCAATCAAACAGTGTATGTGTGTCCGTGTGTCCGTGTGAGTGAGTGTTATTCCTCGCAAAGACAACATAACCAAACAAATTCAAACCGTGCCGTGTGTCTCCCTGCCTACTGTGATGTGACTGTTGTGTGTCCTGCGGGCAGCCAGAATTTGTCCCTCCCCCCCCTCCCCAGGATGAAGCAAAGCAGCAAAAAGGATATACTCTTGCTACTCTTCTCTGATCCGGTTCTGCTGTCTTTCTGTGTGTGTGTGTGTGTGTGTTTGAAAAAGAAAGCATTATAGACTGGGCAGAAGGAGAAGGAGAGAACGATGTCATGCTTGTACGTGTGTGTGTGTGTGTGTGTGTGTGTGTGTGTATGTATGACTTAGTTGTACCGGATACGGTGCAGTTGTCGCTGTGTGCGTGTGTATGTGTGTTTGTGTGTGTTTGTCGGTGCATAAAACGTGGGCACTTTGGCGAAGCCATGTCGTCGGATAATTCATTCTTTTGGCGAAGAGCGCACCGAGACACGAACCCCTCACTTGTCTCCCACCGGGCTGCCTCTTTACACCCCCTCTTGGCCCCTCCCCACAGTTGCACAGTTTTGGTGCAATGGCATTATGATATTAATTCCAAACCCGTACTCTCTACTCGGGCACAGCGCTCAGCGTCGTGCTACGGTGCCCGAGCTGCCCGGGTCATCTGCCTCGCAGCTTGCAATGGGTGGGATGAAAAAACACCCACATACCCCCGTTCGACACATACAAGATGCGCTAATAAAAAAAAAGATGCGGGACAGGGGTGGGGGGGACCGAGCGATTATGCAGAGGCACAACCGCCCGACGATTCGCTCCTTCTGCTGCTGCTGCTGTTGCAGGCTAGCGTTATTATTTTTATATATGTGGTAGCGTTGTACCACTGAGACCACCGAGACGAGGAGCAAGGAGTGATCCCTACTCTAATCGGACGACCGGACACACTCACTCACTATTACTGTACCGCAAACAAACCCACCCCGGACCAATGTCTGGGCCACAGACCACACCACTGTCGCGCGCGGTTGGAAATATACATCACAATCTTGGTTCCCCTTTTTTACTTGGCGCGAATCAGCAGCTGCAGTACTTTATTAAACACCACACACACCACCTCTCTGGTGTTCCCTTATTCCCTCCACAGTTTGTGCAGTGCGGCAGAGTCGTCGAGTTAACCGCAGAGGCAGCAGCAGCAGCCTCAGAAGTAGCTGTGTTGACCCGTGAGCTGGCTGTCTCACACATTCCGAACCACTTCTGTGGGGGAAATAGGAAGCAGGGGCGAGGGGAGGGAAAGTGCAGTGTAAACATTCATCATCCGGTGCAATTGGTACTACTACTTCAGCGCGAAGGACCCCAAACTGCGAATGGGGACGGGGGGAATGCAACGATCGTTAGGCAACCTTACTGCTGCTGCCGTTTTCAACAACATCCGCTACTGTATTTATTGTTTTGTTGTTGTTTCTGGTAGTTACAAGGGAAAGAGGTGACGCGTAAGTCGAAGGGGTAGTCGTTGGGCTAGGGTAAACAAATCAACCCCTCCCAACTGGGGGGGACCGATGGACGAATACACTTGTGAGGAAATCCAAATCGGCGTCAATCGTTTGGGGGCCGTCGCTTCCGTTTACTCCAACCCCTCGACAAGCGCTCGTTAGCAAGGGAATGCTCTCTAGCATGGTCGCGTACGTGGCCAATGCATGGCTTCAAGATGGCATTGTTGTGGCGCCGTCCACGGATGGATGGATGGAGGCGCCTGGTATCGCAGGGCAGCAAACAAACAAACGCAAAAAACTACTACGAATAAGGTGTCCACTGGTTTATTAGCTGCGTTGTGGTCGTCCTCTTTGGAGGGGGGCGCAACGGGAATCACACACTAAGGAGGCGGGGGGGAAATGGTGGTACTAAAATAAGCAAAACCCACCGTCCAACCGTCCGCCCGGTTGGGAAATGGTGCAACGCGGCAACGACAGCAGCAGCAAACACCGTCAGCCCAAAACCGGTTGGGGTCAGTTGCACCGCGGGGGCGCGGGGGGGGGAGGGAAACCTTTCGGGTTCCAAAAATATTATCGCTCGTCAGCAGCAGCGCATACACACGGGAGGACGATACATTGACGATGACGACAGTTTTTTTGTTCTGTGTGTGGATTAAGTTGCTTGTCGCTGTTGTCGTCGTCGTCGTCGGCAATCGCCCCACGCCGGGGATCAATAATTATAATTCTCGACATGTTGTGTGTGTGTGTGTGTGTGTGTTGCCGCTTCCATCCCACGGCCCAGCGCAGAACGCGTGTCAGGTTACGTTATCGTGGCGCGGCTTTTTTGTTGCTCCACACCCCCCAATTCGCTCCCACACACACACACACACACACACGTGGAGTTCATAAGGTTTATCGTTTTGTTTAGTTTTTAGTTATGAATCTGTGGGGGTAGGGGAGCGCTGTGTGTTGGAAACGACAGCAACATATTGTAATCATGCTTTACATGTGGTGCAGTAAGGTCATAAACTAAGAGACGGCGAGGGGGTGTGTGTGTGTATGGGGAAGGATATGCTCTGCAGCATTATAAATCGTTTGGATGGGTGGGGGGTTTCGTGTACGCTGGTCAAACAAGTCGCCTTGTGTGTGTGTGTCGGGGGTCGTCTGGGTGTTTGAACGATGAAGACGTGTTTGGCCGTCCAAGCGACGCAGAGATACCAAGAGGTGCCAAGACACCTACCAAGGGTTGGCCAAGTTTTCTACCCGTTACAGACAGTGTCATATATTCTAGCAAACGATTTAGTGGGACGGCGTCGTGGGGGAAAACACCTCTGACTAAAAAAGAAAGGGGAAAAAAAGCAAGCGAGACAGCCTTTCGGTATGTAAAACTGTTGGCAACGCATCAAAACCCCGACTCTCGATCCTCTCGAACGGGTAAACTCGACCTGTGTGTACTGCCGTGTGCGAAGCGCCCCATCAGAGCGCCCCACAATCACATCACACAGCAGCAGGCTGTGACAGAGCCGTCCATCGACTGAGCCAAGCATCGACAGTCACAGTTCACAGTTCGCAGAGTTTCGAAGTTGCCGCGTCCTGAAAAGCGGCCTCGTCAAGAGCACCCGAGATTCCGGTTGCCGAAAGTACCTGCGAAACAAGTAATAAAGCTAACGGGGAATGGATGGAAATCCTCAGACAATCACAAGGATTTACGCGATTGATCGTCGTGCGCGTGTGTGTGTGTGTGAGAGGAAGGGCAGGGGTGAAACCTCAAGAAACCATGTGACATGAGAATACATTGTTGGAGTTTGCAGAACTGGGTACTCCTCTCTGGTGCCATCTCGCTTCGTTAATGCAGCGTGATGCGCTTCGTCGGCAAAAAAAGGACAGTGCTCGTGTTCGGCTTTCCTCCTACATGTGTTTGTGGTTGAAAATATCTCTCTCTGAGTGTGTGAGTGTGTGTGAGTGTACATCGTGCGGGCAGTGCTGCCAGCTAGAATCAGAAGCTTCTGCACAGCTTCAGAACCGAAGTTTTGGACTCTATCTCTCTTGCGTCGTGTGCTCTGTTTCTCTCTCTCTCTCTCAGTCGGTCGTTCTTGTCTTCTTCATGCAGAAGTTTCGTGCTGGTGTGTTGTTTTTTAGTATCGCGCATAATTCCGTGTATTTACATACGAGTGCTTGTATGTGTCTATGCCTGTTTCTGTGTGTGTGTGTTTGTAATGTAGTGTCGCAACGCAGTGTGTCTACACTGGTGTGTGCATGCTTGATGCTGAATGAAAGGACTGGGACAAACTGGGAACGTAATATCCAAAAAAATGAAAGAAGATACTAATTCCGTCCACCCTGGTGTTGGTGGAGGAAGTGGTAGTGAGGGTTATATTGCGGGGAGGGGGCAGTTTTATTATTATTAAGAGCGTCTTCTTTGTCTTCTGGTCAAAAACCGTTCCGCTGTGGATGGCTATCGCATAAAAACGGGCGGAAAATGAGTCTTGAGGACCTCCTGGAAGTAGTTCGGATTATTTTAATTATCTCCTCGCTGCACACATGCAAACCTCTGTGTGTGTGTGTGCGTACTGGACAGTTTTCTCTTTCCTATCCCACTCTTGGTATGTAGTGCTCGAGCTCTCTCTTTCTCTCTTTGTTTCTCTCTTTCTTACGTATAGTCGCGTATAGTCTTTCTTGTTCCGTGCCGCGTACCACGTACTCCGGCCACTACACACTGCTTAGCTTCTTGATCTAGTGTGCTGCGCCTCCGCGGTGTGTTACTCTCGTGTGACACACCGAGCTGCTCGTGTGCCGTTTTTCTCCTTCCGTCGCGTGGAAAGTACAGCCAAACGAGGGAAGATCCATCCTGCTTGGGGGTCCGTCTTGATATTTTATTCATGCATTTATATTTAATTTGAGATTCGGAGTACGAATTACGGAGGTATTTCAGGGCAATCGACCAGGAGGGGAGGGGGATACCATCTTCTTTTGTGTGGGAGAATTTTCCGCATGCGAGAAACGTGACGTGCTGGTGCCTGTTTTGACCTGCCGCATCAATATGCTGGATATTGGTCTCAGGTTTGCTTTTTGGTTCGAAACCGAAATCGAAACAGAGACAGCGATTGAGGCGTGAGGTGTAGTGGGCTGGGACCGGGAATGGGGAAGTGTGCTGGACTGAAGCGAGTCGGCAAATGTGTGCGAACGTGAGCGAAACAGCTGAGCGAAGCAGATTACGGAGTGGAAAACCTTTCCCGGTTTGGAAAATCAAACACCGAACGAGAAAGCACTAAAATCACGGTGAGATGGAAAAAGGGAGAAAGCAAGAGTGTGTGAGAGAGAGAGAGCGCGCGCACTCGCACACAAACAGGAGTGAGAGAGCGGAATTTGGCAATCCAGTGATGGAATTTCATCAGATGACGTGGTTCGAACGGGAGCGAGAAGGCATGCTGCGATGAATGAAATGATAAAACATTTTCCGGGAAAATATTGCAGTGGAAAGGCGTGGAAGTGCTCCACCACTTGCTTTTCCCTTCCCATCCCCCCCGCGCAAATAAAAAAAAACACGCTGGAATGGTTCCTTCTCGCTCGCGCACCCGACGTTGTGTTGTGGTGCGTTCGGAATTCAGCAGTAGCGCTTCCGGTCGCTTTCGCTTCCTTCGCTCCCTTCCGTTCGGGCTGATGGGACGGCAAGTAAAGGGGGTCAGTGGTGCCAACCCGAAGCAGCAGCAGCAGCAGCAGCACCAGCACAGAACGTGGAAAATCGGGCAACGGATCGGGCAACGGATCGGGCAACTGGCAAGTTCTGGGCAAAAGCTTTCACGTTGCTCATCGCGCAGAAGAACGGGGGAGGGCGGTGTTCGTCGTCGTGCCATCGTGCCATCTTTGTCTGCGTTCAGCCGAAAGCAGTGCGTTTGTGTGTGTGTGTGTGGGGGCCGAATTCGGCAAGCAGTGCAGTGCCGTCCGTGTGCCGTCCTGGTGGGCCCGAAGAAGTTTGTTAGTGTGGCGAGCAGTGTTACGGCGAGCAGAGGCCGCGCGAAACTTTCTGTGCGATGCGGTACATGGAGATTGTTTTTTTTTATTATTTTTTTTAAATTTCTGTCTACTAGTGTGTGCACGCACCGCCGTTTTGTGTGTCGGTTTTTTTCTTCTCGCGCTGGTGCGTGGTGACGTGTTGTTACCGTGTCTCTTCCGATGGGGTTTTACGTTCTGCTTTAAGCCCGAAATCACCACCAAAAGAACGTCCCTCTTACCCAGATCTCGAAACAGCCCTGTGACTCATTAGTGGTCGTTCTGGTGGAGCGCAGTGGAGTGAGAGGGAATGGAAGAAAGAGGTGGCAACAACATACGCGCACACACGTGTTGTGTTGGGCCGAAGCGTGAGCAAAGAAATTGGCGCTCCTGGTGCGGAATCGTTGCGTGCGTGCGTGCGTGCGTGCGTGCGTGCGTGCGTGCGTGCGTACGTGCAAAAGTGTGCGTCCCGTAGTGTGCGTGTGTGGGACGAGGAACTGGGGAAACGTGCTTCGGGACATCCTCGCCCCCGTTCATGCCACGGTAACGGATCCTGCCAGTGCGCTCTTGCCAGCCTTCTTGGATGTCCTTTTTTGTGTGTGTGTGGTGGTCGTGTTTTGTAGTGCGTGTGACCTTTTTTTGTTTTGTTGAATCTTCGTGCAGTGGTGTGCCAGCTTTGAAACTATCGAACTCCACGGAGAGACTGTAAAAACACTCACAAATGGAATCACTCAATGGAAAAACAAGGATAATGAACGGTTAAACACAGTTCCGCAGTGAACTGAAAGGACTGAAAAGCTGTTCTCCTCCTCCCCCGGTATTCGCTTTTTTTGTTTAAAGAGCAACGGAATCGGAGTGTGTGTGTTCTGCAAAATGAGAAAATCCCTGCAGTGATACCCACACACAAACACACACATACGGCATACTGGTTGTTTGGTGGAGTGAGTGCGCTCTGTTTTCCGTGTCCGTGAAGAAACGGGTTTTGCAGCCAGCCAGCCAGCCAGCCAGCCAGCGAGAAAGCGAGTCGAAAATTAGAAGTTCGTGGCCCTGTTCCGTTCCGGCGGGCGGGCTGATGGGGGTGGGGGCGCCTGCTGTGGTCCGGCGCTGAAAGCCACGGGGTCGATCGTGAAAATGTGGGTGAAATGGCAAATGTAGGTGAAACACAAAGCACAAGAACCGACGTTCAAAGCGTGTGAGTGTGTGTTTTTTTTTACGTTTTATTGGGAGAGAGAGAGGGTGTGTGTGGGTGGAAGAAAACAGTTCAGAATGCACACACGTACCGCAGCCGTTATGCGGTCGAAGGCCAATGGTGCTTGTGTTTTTTTTTTGTTTCGTTCGAGTGTCGAGCTTGCTGGTGGTGCACTGTGTGTGTGTGTGGCTGTGTGGATTTGATGGTCGTGAAGCAAAAAAAAAACACTACTACGGTGGAGGGACTCGTGGTGGGTGGATGGTGGAGGGTGGTGACCACCACTGCTCAATGATGGAGAAGTTATAGCCTCCCCCCAGAGAGTGGTGGCCTGATGGAAGGATATGGATTTCGATCGCGACAGCTCAGAACCGGCCATAATCAATTCCCCAATCGCTCGGGAATGCCCCGCTTCAAGAAGTATGTGTGTGTGTGTGTGTGTGTGTGTCTGTGTATTTCTTCCTCTAGAGCACCACCACTGCTCTGCATCGAATCCAAGAGCAAAAGAGTGCGATAGAGCGACGCAAGAGACGATAAAAAGAACCGCTACAAAGGAGCGGGGAGGGGGGCATAAAAAGGAGGAAAAACAAACGTAATCGTGACGGGTTTTTTTTCTTCTTTTGGTGTGACGTGACCGCTCGCGCCCGTTTCACGACCAACATCAAAAACCGAAATGAGATGATGATTGGGTAGCCGGGAAGCGGCCGCTTTGCTCCGCTCAAATCGGAAAAGATCGGAAAGCGCAGCGGAAAAACCCCCTTCAAACCCGGCCCCGGACGTTTCGCCGCAGCTCGCAGACTCGGAGGAAATAATATTATGCTATAATATGCCTTTTTCCACTGTATGGAGAGCAGCACATTTATGTTCGTTTCGGCAAAGCTGCTGCTGCTGGTGCTGCTGGTGCTCCCGTTTTCTTTCAGTCTTTTGGGAGATGATTGGGTGACAGTGCAGCAACGGAAATCGCACAGCGCTCGTCTTCTACTGCACCATAAAAAGTTAAAGAATCCGGGCGTGTGACGTTGTGTTTGTGTGTGTGTCTGGCGGGGGTAGACGCGCTGACGACGCGGAAGACGATGGCCACGATTTTGGCTGTTTCCAATTTCGTCTTCCTCTGTGTGCGTGTGTGTGTGTGTTCTACCGGTGGTTGCGGTAGCGCAAAATGAAATCTTTCATATTTGAATCAAGTCGTGTGCGGCTGCATCATAAAACTGACTGAGCTTTTTCGCGTATTTTTTTTTGTTGTCGTCCCTCCCCCCGGAGCTCTTCCTCCGCCACAGCCATCACAGGTCGGCAGTATCAGAAGAAGAGGAGGCAATGCATAAATGATTGATATGCAAAGTACGGCAAAACGGTAGAAATCGTAACTTCAACACTTGGGAAGTGGAGTGTTGTGCAGAAATGAAAAATGATCTCACGGCTCACACAGTGGCTCATAAAAAAAGGGGATTGGTTTATCAATGTCTTAGGCTTTGCGATGTTTAGTGGTACCTTTTGTTTAAATTATCTTTAAAGCAATTTATTAAATGGGCTCTGGTTTGTACTTTAAACTACATACACACAAGAGCCCTCTACGTCACAGCTTGTGTAGTAAACAACGAGCGAAAGCGGACGGTTGTGCGCAAAAACACACGTCACAATCATGTGATTACGATGACGACGATAATGCTCCAGCAAGAAAATGCTTTGCTCTGCTTTGCTTTCTACACGTATGTATGTGTTCACCACCATGCACCTGGCATTGCTGCGGCAAGAAGACATCAGTATTAGTGATGATGATGCTAGTGTATACGTCTTTTCTTCTGTCTTCTTTTTGTCCCAAATTCTGAGCACAAACTTCATGTATCCTTTGTGTCGGACAGCGTCCACTGGCACGGACACTGGGCAAAGAAAAAAAAAAAAGGGAACCAAAATCCCCTCCTAATGTCCCCAAAGCAAATCCTTTCAATGTATGACATTTAATGTTGCGTTGTGAAAGGTCTTGGAACGATCCTGCGCTGCTCTCCTTCTCATCATCCCCTCGTAGGCGAAGGTTCATTATCGAGCTTACAGTTGTGCCTTGGGAGAAAACAAAAAAGCACTCACACACACACACACACACACAGAAGACGCACCTAATCCTAGGTTATGTGTATCCATCTCGGTGGGTCGCACAGAACGCCAAACAGCACGGGACAATTTGACACCGTTTTGCGTGGTGTGAAATTGACTTCTTACGACCCTCAGTCGTTGCTCCAGAAATGATTGCTGAAAATGTACGAGACAGGGGGCGACACGACACGTGTCCCATCGGAATGTTTGGTGCTGTCAACCCAGAATTCGGCAGCACTTGCATGCTGTTGTTGTGTCGCATCGGAGCTGCACGCTTTCTTTTCCCAGTTTTCGCTTTCGGGCGCGACGTTGTCGTCGTCGTCGTTGTCGTGGCATTAGTGGAGCACCTTCACACAACGGCATTAACATTAAGGGACTGTGGGGATAGGGAGGAGGGGGGTTTGAGTGTGTCTTTAAAGTCCCTGTGTTGGGTTGCTGTCACCCTCGCCTTCTTTGTTAAGGGTAGTGGTGGTGGTGGTGGCAGTTTGTTGTTATTGCAAAAAGCGGGCCGAATGGGTGATGGAACAATGTTTGGGATGGTGTTTTGTTTCACTGAATCGAGGAGATGGCCCGATTAGTTTGACACACTCCACACTCCCCCAGGAAGATATTGGGTTGCAGCGAGCATGGCAGGGGTGACATTTTTCGACAACTTTGATGTTCTAGTTGGACCGTTTCAGGTGGCTTTACTTGTGGACATTTACTGCCAGCCACACTTTTGACCGCTCTAGCCGTGATTCATTCTCTTCATTGCTTGTTGCCGCTTTGGTAATGCAGTTTGATTTAGTCCTTTACCAAACCTTTGCCTACTTTCAGGCGTCTCATTACGATCTCGACAGTGATGGTTGAATGATAAGGACGCGGCCGTCAGATTTGGCAATACATCTCTCGCGACAGTCTCGGCAACAGCGCGAGCAAGCCAACCGAGAGCCTGTCAACAAGCCGAAAGTTGAGACATTTGAAGAAGACGAATGCACACAGCCGGAGCAATTTTGCAAAAATCAATCAAACCGCGCCGCCTCAAGGGAATTCTGCCTCAAAAGGAGGGGGGAGAGAATGGGTGTTGCAAAACAACCCACAGAAAAGCGGCGCATTCATCAACAATCGAATTCATTTTCCTTTCGTGGATTTCGCGAAAACGAAGCTAAACTCGAGCTGTAGCGAGCTTCCCTCGTCAGTGCCAGTTGCACAGGGGGGTTGCTAGAGGGCTACTAAGCCCGTGGCCAACCTCAATCGGAACAGCTGAAGGACGAGGTCATTCCGCGTTCGTTTCGCGAGCAGAGTGGGTCGAACCTCGAATGCCTTAAATATTATTGCCTTGCACCTTGGCTTGTTTTTTTATGTTTGTGGGAATTTGATTTTCCCTTCACACAGGCAGGCAGGCATGCACACCCGCATTCCGGGTGTAATGGGGGGCACGGTCTAGTGCAGCCAGTGCATTGCTTCTTCTTCGTCTTCTTCTTGTGTTGTATTTGGTTGCTTTCGACCGTTCGATTGCCATTCGGCATCGCACACACCGCATCGAAAGGACGAAACGTGGCGATTATATAATAACCGTCCGTCCGCCCGTCCGTCCGTCCGTCGGTGAGGTTGATTCTGCCTGCACAGCACCGCTGGCTGCTCATCCCGCCCCACAGCACCCAATGCGCTGTGTTTCTATGCTGTGCGGCTGCGTTTGAAGGGAACCGAGAAAATGAGTGTTCGGTGTGTTCGGAGCTTGGGAAAAGCTAAACTATCGTGTGGAGTCAGAGATTGCCAGTGGTACCAAGCGTCACGTTGGTTGGTGGAAAAGGAAGACCTGAAACGGAGATAGAGCTTTTGGGCAAGAGAAAACGAAACATACACAGAGAAAGAGAGAGAGATACTGTTATATCGCGCTAATGTTGCAAAAGAAAGAGCGTTAGAGAGAGAGAGAGAGCGATAGAGAGAGAGAGAGAGAGAGAGAGAGAGAGAGAGAGAGCGAGAGCTTTGGGTGCTTTGGTGAAGTTGCAGCGTGTTGTGGCGCTGTAGGAAAGCAGCCGAGCCTTCCGAACAGGACACTGTCCTTGTTTGCCACTCACACACACACACACACAGTGGCTGGCTGTTGCTCTCTCGCTCATTCGCTCACACGCCAACGGATGCTTTTGATGCTATTGCTGCCAATACTCCTCTGCTGCTCTGCCGAGATACGCCGCTGTCCTGTGATAACAAGCCCAAGCAGGAGCGAGATGGAGCGTACTAAATCTCTGTCACTGTCGTGAAATGAGCAATGCTAAAGGAGCAATAGAGAGAGAGAGAAAGAAAGAGAAGCATGCGATGGAGCTCGGTGAGTGTGCAAAGCTGCTGAGAGTGAATGGAGGCAAAATTTGGCACCCTTTGCAGAGCTAGATCTGCAGAGTGTGCTGCATGTGGAGGATGTGAAGGTATGTGTCATGGGAGCTTGTGGGGAGGGGGTCGATACCGTCGTAGTGTTCTAAATATTGAGCGCCTACACCAACGCCAATGGAACGGTGGCAGGTCGGGAGCGGTTAAGTAACGTTCGCGTGTGTTTGCTGACCCACCGACGGGCGGACGGACGGACGATGGTCTTCGAAATGTCAAACGAATTGCCGTTGTCCTCCGTCAACGGGTATGTTCCCCCGACACAAACTCGACCGCTTAATGTGTTCAAATGACCCATTCAATCCTTCGTCTTCGTCTAATTCCGTCTGAACTCCACAACACGACCTTACTCGAAACTCTGTTCGCTCTGTACTTCTTTCTTCTTGGTTTTGTTTTCCTTCACTCCAAATCGAGATGTTCCACAGTTTTGGAGTCACACTGGCACTTGCACCCACACACTGGTGGTTGTATGTCTAGCGAATATTATTACACCCGCCATCATTCCATGTTCTAATGGCCCGTTGTTCGTATGCAAATCGCCGGCCGTTTGCTGGCTTGGGTGGGTAGTGATCGTTCTATGAAATATAATTGTCAGCAAACCGGTGGGAATGTTCACGACGGAGTCCTTAATTCGTCGGGAAAGCCATTTACCCCGCCAGGTGTGCGCATTGAAGTCATCGTCGTCGTCGTCGTCGTTGTCGTCGTCGCCGGCGATGTCCTCCTTCTACAAAGTGCGGTGTGTCCTAAAATCTAAATCAAATCAACCACAACCCGACCCCATAAAACCAGTCCCTTCGATCCTCATCCACATCCCCTCCTCCCATCCCCTTTCTTCAAGTTCCTCCGATTGTTCGATGTGCTCTGTTTCGTCGCCCGCCTGCGTCTTCGCGTATCACGTGCCAGCCAGCGGGACCCGGGACGTATAAAACGAGCCACCGACCCCACCCCTCCCCCCCACACACAGCACTACACAACCGCTATTATGCGCCAGCAGCAGTGCAGCACCAGCAGCATTCGCACTGCAAAGACAATTTGGGAGGCATTTGGAAAATCGAATTGACCCGCACACAAACAAAAGCGGGAAGCAGAGCAAACACAATGGGATCGTTATGGGAGGGCGAAACAATGAAGCGCTGGGCTCGGAACTCCGGTACGTGACAAGAAGTGCGAGGTTGTTGGGCGAATCCGTTGATTGATTCGTTTCAACACCCACCCCCGAAACGGGGGGAGAGTGTTGGAGGGTTTTGAATATTTTGAATTGAAATATTATAGCTCTTTGGTGGGAAACAGCATTTTTTATTGAATGATTTGTTTGACTTTTTATTGCGTGAAACCATTGTGGAAGCTTCCAATAGTGCATTGAGTTGGAGTTGGAAAATCGTGAGAATATTTGGAGAATATATGAATACCTGATTTTCCCTTCCTTTGACGGGTAAATACGATACGCTCTTATCCGCATCGCATCGATACTGCACACAGGCTGAAAGGACACGCTGCAAACCGATGCAGGTCCCTTCCCATTCCTTCCCCTTCTCCTCCAAAACGCCTTCCACCGCCTTGGTCATCGATAAATAGAAAATTCAAAGCACACAACGCGCCAAAGCCAAACCCAACGCCGGACAACGCAAACAAAACGGAGGAAGAAACAAGTGCATGACGGTTACAAAAATAAATATCATCCGACCAACCCCCCCCCCTCTCCCCTCCCGCCTCTCACGGACTTGGGCGCGTCAGGTGCCGGCCAAGGAACGGTCCGCGCTGCAGCTGCAACTGCAACTACAGCTGCACCAGCACCAGCGATGTTGAATTATTCGCAGCAGCAGTTTCGATTTTTCGCTTTGTTTTATTTATGCTTCATGATGCATGAATGTGGGCGAACAGCAGAGGGTGGCACGAGAATGACCTCGACGTGTTTCCTCTCACCCCTCCCCCCCCCCTTCCTTGACAGCCACCCTTAACGCTTTGGGGGCTGGAGTTGGTGGACAAAACACTGCCCGACGCTTCAAATCGAAACACAAAATGCGGCTAAAACAGTCCAGCTCGCACCGTGGCCGGCTCATTCCTTTGGGTGGGCAAATGGGTGAGCCCCGAGGAAGGTCGTACTGATGGGCCCACTGCTGCTTGGCCCATACCACCATGCGGGGCTGTACAACGACAACAACCATTCAGCGAGCGAAACGAGTATGCCCGTTTATTTGCATCCATTTTCCGATTTCGTCCATTTCGATCGCTCACACACAGAGACAGTGTGGTTCTGTCCACCAAATGATTGCATCCACGCTTCCCGATTGCATCTTCTCGCTCTTGGTCTCTCCCTCTCTCTCTCGCTTGCTCTCTTGCTTTACATGAAGTGTCCCTAAGTTGCGATAATTCGGGTGGAAACGGGTAGGGAAATTTGATTTTGGGCGGTTAAATTTACGAAAAATGTATAAATTCACACAGGGAAATTGGGTCGATTCTGGCATTCCTTCCAACACTCACACACACACTCACACACACATGGGGTCGGTTGTGAATGGCATCCAAGTACGGATGTGAGAGATTTATCTCATACGCTCACTCTCACTTTTGCTCGCTTGCTGCTAGCGAAAAAGGGGGCCACAGAAGGGACACTCGGGGAGGAGCGAGACAGAGGTACGGGTGCGTACGAGTGGTGCAGTTTTCCTGCTTTAGGCGCATGTAAATATGTACGCGCAAAGCGGCAGAGATGCTTGCAAGAAATCGTTCGATTGTTTCTTCTTTAATTTGCACTTGCATAACGTCCTGCGAGCAACACCGTTGTAGCTGCAGTTGTCGTCCGTCGTGTGCTGTTGCGGAGTTTTAATTTTCGGGATGGGGAGGGCAAAGCGGCAGGACCTATGGCAGGATGTGGCGCACTGTTCGGCAGCGACCGTTACGAAACAATTTCGGAGGCGAAAAAAAACACACACAACCAACACATACCACGGCACACAAACACAGTGAGACGAGCTTTTACTCGGTTTCGGGCTTCCCGATCGAGGGAGAAAGCTCTCCAAAAGCTTTCGGGGCTCTTTCTCGTTCTCCGTCTCACTCATGCTTTCTCACTGTTGTCTGTCGCTTTCTTGCACGCCTGGAACGCTAATCGCTGCGTCTGCTTTCCTCTTAGCAAATAAAGTTTCCTTTTGTTTTTCACTTGGTAAGTTAAAACGGGTTTTCCCGTTCGATGTGTGTGCTATTTATTTCGTACTTAAATGTACACACGCATCAGACACAATTGTTCGATTCTTGGGATCGTTTTTGAAGAAAATGGCTCTTCTCAAACTGCTCTTCAAACAGTCTCAAACAAGATTTGTGCTATTATTTGCACTCTGTAGCTAGCCCTCTCTCTCTCTCTTTCTCTCTCGCTCTGTTTGCTTTATTCAACCACTTTCCTTTCATCGCTTCAATTTATCGAGGCACATCTTGTACCTCTTATCTATATCTCTTTTTCACACGAGCTGGCTGGCTGGCTGGCTGGTCAGGGGCTGCCGTGTTTCGTGCACTTTTGCTCGTGCACACACTGTACTGTCCCTTCGATCCCGCGTGCCGCGTTGATGGGCAGGAAATGTGTATGCTCATATCTTGCTGGCCCCCCCGTATGGTGCGTGAGGCAAACTACTCCACCCCCCCTCCATCCCAGGACTCTTCCCATAGCTCTCTTTCTCGCTTTCTCTCCTTTCCTCTCTCACACACGCATTCATGCCCTACAGGACTACGGCAAAATGTGTGTGTGTGGCATGCATTTATGTGAGCTTGCTTTTGGGGTGTTCGATGGCTTCTTCGTTCTCGCTGCTCGCTTAGTTTAATCAGCAGAAGCCTCTTTCTTATGCGTGTCCGTATGTGTGTCTGTCGATGCGTGTCTGTGTGTGTTTGTGTTGTGGGGAGGGAGGGATTTTTCTCTTTTATCCTGCGGAACTCGGCACTTGTCCGTGGACGGCAAAGAAGAAGGATCCACTTTGTTCGGTGCTTTCCCGTCCGTCGTCGTGCTGCCCCGATGTGTCTCCACGATTTGTATGCAAAAATTCCGTTCAATAATGTTTTCGCTCCACACAATCTCCATGCGCCTCTTTGTGTGTTCGCAGTGGCGGCGGTGAGCGAGCGGGAGGAGGAGGCAGGGTAGAATTATCCACTTCTGTCCTGACACAACCACACACACACACACACGTACATAAGCAGCACAGCACAAAGATACTGGCAGCTAACAAAGACAAACGTTTCAAAGCCACTTCTTCCACGCTTGTGCTCTTGGCCGGACGCAAGCAGCAGCAGCTCAGTAAGGATGACTTGAACGGGCATGAGCGTGTGGAGTAAGCGCAAGACGAAGACGAAGAAGAAGAAGAAGAAGACGATAGCGATAAAATTTTCAAGAAGAAAAATACTAAATAAGCTTAGAAGCGAGGGCAAACAAGAGAAGAAAAAAAGCACAGCAGCTGCCCCCAAACCGACTGTCCGACTTTTGCGGCGTTCGTTCCCATCTGTCCACTCAAAAATGCTGTACGTGTGTGTGTGTGTGTGTGTGTGTGTGTGTGTGTGGTTGTTGTCGTCGCATAGCCTGGATTTATATTTATGCAACCTTCTTACCAACCACCTCGCGCGCCCTCTCGCACCTCTCCCTCTCTTTCTCTTGCCCCTTTAGTGTACATAAATATTGTTTGTTATAAATAAATTCCCTCAAGCGCTTGTGTCTTGCGTCGGTTGCGTCCGGACGGCTTATCACCCCGCCCGCCCGCCCGCTCCGTTGCGATGGTTTAAATGAGGCGACGAAAAAATCCACCCCCCCACCCATCTTATCCCGCTCCCACACCATGGCCACTTCCAACAACACATATTTATAAGCACATAAACATATTTCTACGACACGAGAATGTGCCCGTGTGCCTCCCCGTGTGTGTGTGTGATAGTCCTCGCTGCACGCCATGTTTTATCTGGCTGCAGCCCCGTAATTGTAGCCCATCGCGCCCCCTCCCCCCCTTGCAATCGTCATCGTCGTCGTCGTCGTCGTCATGCCGTCGAGAATTTTGGACTCAGTAGCTTCGATCCTTGGCGTAGGACGCGTCCCTGCGTCCCAAAGCTCCTCGCGGCCCCATGTTGGGTGGTACGATTTTTTCCTCCCAATTCGAGGATGGGGTGGGAGGTAGGGTGGTTTGGCCTTTGCATAATCAGCATAACCCGAAGTCCGAAAGGCCGGCGGCAGCTGCAGCGAGTCGCGTTTCACTCAAATGTTAAACATCGATTACAACGATTGAGGTCAGGGGCATATTCCGTGTTTCGTTTCGAGTAGTGGCGTGTAGTTGTTCCATTCGGTGTTGGGGTTGTGTGTGTGTGTGTGTGTCTCCCGGTTGGTTTTTTTTCGGCGGTGTCGTCCCTTCCCCAATATCCTTCCCAAGAACAGCGGGTTGTTTTATTGTGCTCTTTTTTATTGTCCACTTCTTCCACTCGTTTTTTTGGTTGTTGGTGCTTTCGTGCTTTTGGTTGGCTTTCAACTTGTATCGGGCAATGTTTTAAGGACACTAGGGGAGGGGGGGGGGGGCGAAAAGGGGGAACGAAATGTAAGAGGACGAAGAACACAGCACAACGTCATGCACAAAAACAAGCAGTGCGAGTGCGCTTTGCAAGGCAAACACTGTCTATTTTGTGCCCGCTATGGCTGCTATGCTTCGAAAACAGGGATGAGAACGAAGGCCCCAGTCCCTGGTCGAAGGGTTGGGAGAGGGAGAAGGCAAGTAATTCTATTATGATGAATTTCGTTCTACCCCGTTCCCATCCGGGCCAGCACCGGACAGTATGCATCTTTCGAAAATTGGACAAGAAAAACTCCAACGCGCGCAAATCTCAGCCCGCAGTCTCGTATATTCAAATGAGCGGAGAAAAACCTCCCAAAAAGCGGACCAGCAGAGGCCTCTGTGGAGGCTTATCAGCTCGTTAAAAACGGGTTAGTTACGGTTGGCTGCCTGGAACGGAGGGGGGGGGGGAGGGGGAGGGATGGGGATTGGCCCATTGTATTGATTAACTTGCCACTTGACCAGTGTGATTTATGGAAACATTGGCTTCAAAAAGGAGGTAATTTAGTCCGCTTCCCGGGGTGGGGAAGGCACCGGGAGCACGAGTAGTAATCCTGCCCTAGGCCGGATAAATCCACTCGCTGCTCGCATTAGCTTACGCTAGGTTTGCATATCAAAAACGCTTCCAAACTACGTACGTTTCAAAAAGGGCTGTAGATCCTTCCCTTTTGCTTCGCAGCAAAAACCACACTCCTTCGCCGCCTTTTTCCGGCTGGGACGACACAAAAACACCCTCCCCCCCTTCCGGAAAATGGGATTATTGTGAACGGCACTGGTGAAACTTAAGAAGCCGGTAAACATTTTCCCAATCAACGATACGCAGCGAGGCCCCCCCCCGAAAGCGGCAAACGATGTGACACAAACGCTCTGATGATCCTTGATGATGATGCTCGATTTGAATGATGAGCTTTAAAGCCTGCCGCTTTCTCCCCACTGCCAGATTGGGCTGGCTAGATTTGGAAATCTGCAATTTAAATCGCAATCCCTACAACTATGATGTGTGTGTGTATCTGTTGGTGTGTGTTGGTGTCTGTGTGTGAATATGAAATGGTGTCGCAAGACCCGAAAAAGCGCCACACTACTCATTGTCGTCTACGCCTTTGGAGGAGGGCTACGGCTTTTGGGGCCGTTGTCCTGCCCCGCCAGCCATATTCTCGCATTCTCATGATTATTATTATGTTGGCAGTCCGGAAAAGTGCCCCCGAAAAAGAATAAATTTATGAACACTGCAGCAGCAGCAGCAGCACCACACACACAGCAGGAGGCGAAAAGGTGCAATAATATGAACTTTGGCGTTCCGTTTGTTTCCCCCCGGTTTCCGGTGGGCTTTGTTTGCGTAGTGGAAAGTTATGCCAATCCCCCCCCCCCTCTACATCTTTATTGAGGTGTGTTTGACCAATGGGCACCGACCAATGGCAGAAGTTATTCTTAGCAGAGGCGACTGATCTGTCGGTGTTGTTTTATAATTCGCCTGGGAGCCCGTGGTGCGGCTGCTGATCCATATTCATTTCCACTAACCCAAATGCACCTATTAGCAGTTTTTTAAAGACTTTAAATCAATCTTGCAGCAAAGCTGCAGTGGGTTGAGTGGGTTTATTTCCCCTGCCACTCGCAAAGCGGCTGCGGCCAAATCGTAGTTTGTTGAACTGGAGTAAGGACATTTTTGCTCCTTCGGTGAGTCGGGCGTCGTCGTTGTTCGTCGTCGTTGTCATCGTCGTCATGGTTGAACGAGTCTATCAAATCTAGATAGAGCTGTTTGCCATGACAAGCACAAGCTAAAAACAACGCTTTAAACCCCTCGCCCGTGTCCGTCAAAGCCTGAGTTCTAGCAGCAGCAGCAGCAGCAGCACAGCAGAACTGCTGCGGAAGCGTGGAAAATCGTAAAAAGCAGCAAATGATTTACAGCAAATGCGGCAGTTTGTCGTTCGGTCGGCTGGTTTAAATGATATTTATGTAGTCTTCCATACTCACGGGAAGGGAAGGGCTCAACGAGAGAAAGGCTCGGCTTCCCGGGTCCGGAAATAGCAGCGCCTACCATGGAGAGCTTGAGTTTTTGTACCCTCTCGCTCTCTCTGCACGAAGCCACGGCTGTATAGTTTGCGATGATGTGCACGTTCCATTCATAATCGTCACAAGTAAATGTCACGTTCGACTGTTAGCATTAGCAGTAACTTTTTGTACGTGCGCCGTGGCTGTAAGCAACGCAACTTTATTGAACTATACACAACTCTCCACCATCTAGGCTTATCGTACCGTACCGGGGTTCCTCTTTTTTTCCTTCTTTCTTGATGTTACCGTCCACTAACTAACGTCCTCGTTGTGAGTGAGAAATGAATGTGAAGTAATCATTTTGACGAGCGTTTTGACAAAAATTGTAGAAAAGAAGCGAAACCACGGACATGTGTGTAAATGTGTCCCCTGCTTCGTAGCTTCGTAGCTTCGTAGCTGTTTACTGGAAGAAATATTCACATGGTGTTACCCTTTTTGATAAGTGCACATGGGAGTGGGAGATAAAGAGGAAGAAAAAAGGAAGGAGGCATACAAATTGACACACTTTCTTCACCGCGCTCGCGCTGCTCCTCCAATCCGGCAGAACGGCAGAGCGACAAACGGAGCGTCCGGAAATTCATCACATCAGAAGCTTCTTTTGTAGTAGGAAATTGAAAATAGTTTCGTTCTGGGGGGTACGCAATGGAAGCTACAGCTACTTCTGCTGACAAACCGCCCTAACCTTGGCGTGCTTTCTCGCAGTAAAGTGTGTCATGTTCAGCCCGGTCGGGCCAGGATCTCAACCGATGGTAGGATGGATGGTGCGATGGATTAGAAGTAAAAACCTGTCAGCAGCGTCGTTGGGCGTAGTGGAGATAAAGTATGTCGCCCGCTTACCGGGATGAATGTCGCTTTGTACTTTGGCAACATTTACATAACCATACACAAACGGGGGTGGTCTCTGTGTGTGTGTGTGTAGAGTTGTCTGATTTAAATGACTGGCTCGGTGTGTTGCCTTTTTCACCTGCTCGAAAGGTAACAATGGTCCGGATGCTTTAAATTTAGATTACATTTGAAAGCGGCCTCTCAACAAGGTGCTGGCACTCAGCCGAGCTTGACGGAAGGCACGGTTGAGTGGTCGGGTTAATTCTATCACTTTGTCGGGACGACCGAACCGGACCACCTTCCGCAGGGTCTGCAGGGTCCTAGGGCAATGTCGCTTATTTATCGTAACTCTTTCTCTTTTCTGCTTTGTTTTTCTCTCCCAACACCGCCTAATCTAATTCCCATCTGCAGAACAGGGGCCCCTGGAATGGAATGACGCGCTGGATCGTACACTAGTGTAACCCGAGACAGCCCAGAGTGAAGATAAGTGTTTGCCACGCCACAGAGAGAGTGAGAGAGAGTGAGAGATAAGCATCAGCAGGCCGAAGTGAAATAGACAAGATTCAATTAATAGGTCCGACGAGAACGAAAACGAAACTGCGAACATTGCGCGAGCATCCCAGGTATCCAGGTTGCCCATTGTTCCGTCAACGAACCCGCGCGATGTGTTACAGCAACGGTGGATCTAGTGCAAAAAACCCGTCGAACGTCAAGTGAAGCCTTTTCGCAGGACAGGCCAGACTGTACAGACAGACCGACAGACGGACAGGTTGTGACGGTTTACACAGCAACGACGCCACAACGCAAAACGGTCCCTGAAGCGCGGCTTTCCGTCAGGCCCGGCTAAACGAAATGCGCTGCGAGGGAAACGATGGCTATCACCGATCGGCGACAGCAGCAGCAGCAGCATCATTGCATCCATCGGGCTGAGCAGTGCTCGGGCAGTTCGCGTCCGTCCGGGAACGAGCGACAGCAGTCGACGGGTGTCAGTGCTTCGACGACGACGGCATCGACGAGGCAGCAGTAGCAGCAACAGCCCTGCTGTCAGTCAGTCAGTCAGCCAGCGAGTCCGTGATCGGTGTGATAGTGTGCAGGTCCTGCAGGCCAGTGTTTTCGGTGAGTGGTAATTAGTGAGCGAGCCTGTGAGACACTGCCGACGGTGCGCGAGAGTGCGAGAAGAGTGAGCCCCTGTGCAAGTGAGTGAGCAAAGCAAAGTGAGCGAGCCCGAGTGAGAACGGTTACACATACTGGAGGAAAACCCCGGGAAATGGTGACTGGCGACCACTGGCCGGAACGGAAAGCAATCGTCGTTCTTCCTAAGCAGCAGTGTGTGACACGGGTGTGACGAGGTGCAGGCAATAATACTAGCGAGTGAGTGGTGTGAGAGCGCAGAACGGGGAATAAAGGCTCCACAATGGTGTCAGTGCTTTGGCCGCTGCCAGGGCAACACAACGTTACGCGGTGCCGAGTGAGCGTGCGGCACTACGGGCGCGTGCAGTAAATAGTGCCACCCAGGGGGACCACCGAAAAGGGTTAAGTGAAAGCTCGCCGAATGGTGCCGAAAAAGAAACAGCAGCAGAAGCAGAAGCAGCAGCAGAAGCAGCAGCAGAAGCAGCAGCACCAGTGGGCCCAGTGCACTAATGAGGACGACGATTCCCGCGAGGACGGTTCGAACCGTTTTACTACTGCAACGACGCTCGGCTACGGTGCAAAAGCATGGGGTGACGCTTCGCTCTAACCGTATCGAACTATTGTTATTATTGGTGCGTTGATGTCGTTACGGACATTTTGTTCTGTTTTCTCTATACGTTTTCGTGCGGTGCGGTGTTTGGGCAGAGCGCAGCGTAGTGGTGACACACGCACGCAGTGTGTGTGCTTTGGTGTGTGAGTGTGTGTGTGCACGTGTGTGTAGGCTTCAGTGTGTTGTGCTTCTCCGTGTGTAGTGTGTCGTCCCCGGCAGAGGAAGGATGTGCTGTGTCGTCAGCGTACAGTAGCAGTAGCTCCGTGGTGTTGATTTCTCCTCTCGTCCACAGTGGTGGAGAGTGTTGTGCTTCTCAGTACACACACACGCATACACAATCCCAGCAAGCATATCGACAGAGCAACACGACGGTCAGTGGTATCGGCAGCCCTGTGCGTAACGCTGCACGTAACGCTAGCTCGTAACGCTGCGGATCTAGTACAATTGGTACGACTTAGTAGTGTGCGGTAGACGGTACGCGTGCAGAAATAGCAACCGTTTGTTTATTTCTATAGCAATATTACAACGCATCCATTGGCCAATGATTGGCCGCACTGTAACGGGCAAGTGCTGCGGGTGTATTGGTGTCGAGCAATCGAGCAATCGAACGGACGACGAGCACAGTCGAGTGTATATTGCCATAGTGATCTTCGACCTGCTCGATAAGCGAATGCCATCACTCCAGATCGCCACCAGGCCACCAGGGCTTAATTAACGTGTACTAAAAATATACCCTCACACACAACTACCCATACATACATACATACAAAAACAGCAGGCCCGAATCTTCCTTCCCGGATCAGTTCGGTTCGGTGTGAGTGACCCCAATAGAATCCCCAAACTCCCAGCGGTTATTAACTCTCGAGCAGAGGAAAGCAGGGGATCAGTGGGTATATATATATACACGAGGTGAGGTCTGCTCTCTCCCCCCACCCCTATTCGAGTCGGCCGAACAGGAAAAAAACTCAAACTCACTCAAATCGCTTTTCGAGCGGAACGAATAGCAAAGCCATACAGACGAGCAAAAACCTGACGAGGAAAACGAACTTGCCGTTTTGCAGTGTGGTGTCCCAGTGTGTCCTGTGAGTGTGCAGTGTGACGGTGTTTTGCTTTCCCGTTCCCGTTGGTTCCGAGTGTTTCCGACTTTTTAGTTTCGTTTTTTTTTTCTTCTGTTTTTGCGTTCCATTTCCTTTCCATCCGTTTCCGGCCGACCCCCCCCCCCACAAAGTTGTGTGACGTGATTTTGAACTGCTACAGCATGGACTACGCTCCGGCGGCCGCGTCCCTACGGCGGTGCTAACGATGGCAGGCTATGCAGGCCGGGCTGGGCCGCAACAGCGACGCGAACTCGCCAATTACTGCAGCGGCACGAGCAGCCGTGTCGCCAGCACCGGAAGTAGCTCTAGCAGCAGCGGCCAACGCGCCGTAACGTGCCGCGGCACCGTGCAATGATGTGGCAAGGCGTACGAGCATTTTCGGTCACATAAATGTTCAGTGATTGTGATAATCGTAAGAGTTTTAAATCATTTCGGAGTGCCTCGTTAGTGAGCTCATTACTCGACACCGGCGGATCGCAAAAGATACACCCGCTGGATCCCAGTATCACGCTTGAGTTCGAATCAACCGATGCTCCTGGCCGCGGGAGCATTCATGATTCCTCCAAACTGCTACACATGGGCAGAGCTAGTTCCAGCCGAAGCTCGATTGATTCCCGGAGAGGACTACAACACAAGAGGTTGGTATTGAGCTCACTCCCTCCCCCCTTTGCTAGGCTGCTAGCTCTTCATCCTTCATCCATAATCATCCCACGCCCCTCGTGCTCCGGCCCGGCCCTTGGCCTCTCAAGGCGCTAATTAAAAATCAATTTAAAAAGCCCCCATGTAACACAACATAATCAGCAGCAGGCAAGCATCAGCGGCAGCAGCAACAGCAGCAGCAGCAGCTTTAACACCAGCAACAGCAGAGACAGCAGTGGGAGTTGTTGGTGTTCATAAAAGCAAAGATACTGGTGCTTTCATCGCATCAACTCCTTCCTCACAGCCGAAGAATTTGGGAGTTTGGGTACGGCTGGAAACGCTTCCACTAGTCCCGCGGTTGTATGTTAGTGTTGTACGATGTTTTCCGCGTTAAGCCCGCATTACAACGTCCCCGTCCGACGCTCTCGCCGTAATTACGGCTGCCAATGGACTTACCTGGTGGTACTCCTAATGACCACCACCCCAGCTCCGGGATCATAGAGACGAACGCTAACGCCTAGCGTTGGTTGATTGATTATGATGTTTCTACCGAGCTCGTCCCTTGCTCGTGGCGCAAGGTTCCAGTGCCGAATCTCTCCCGTCCTTTCAAGCAGCAGCAGCGAATAGAGCAGCCGTTTCTTCTCGCCCTGTTTCCCATCCCATCAGGCACAGGCCGGGTGCGCCTTAGCTTTAATATCTCTTAGCAGCTTCCTTACCATCCGGTGTCGTAAGGACTTCCGACGTGCGGGCGTACACTAGGCTCTTTACATTTTGCGCCATATCCGTTCCCTTCCCCCGTTTCCTCGTGGGTCTATCTCTGGCACTATTTTCGGTAGGCGGAAAAGCTTTAATTCATCTTCATTAACACCTCTTTGTGAGTGTTATCACATCGCTTTTCCTTTCGCGAACGACCGCTGGTGGCGTGGCGATTTGTTGTTGCTGCTGTTGTTGCCCTAATGGACGGCCAAACCTAGGGCCACACATACCACGACTACGGTGACTTGATGGCGATGGCCAGCCAGGACGATGATGGCAACAAGTTAGGCAGCTAGCGGTGCTAATACTTAATTTACTCTGCAGATTATGATTTCATACATTTTCTTCGCATTTAACCAGTTTGGCGAGTCGTCCAAGCCCGTTCTCGGGACAGCTTTTCTGTGGGGAGGAAAAGAAAAAAGACGCGAAAGTTTTCGGAACCATCGCTAGAGGCAGTCATTGCTGCTCTGCAATGAATGTAATTATGAGTGATTTTAACCTTTGCTCTTGATGAATCACTCATCACTTTTGGATGTTAGGACATGGGAGGAAAGTCATGAATGAAGGTTCATAACGTTCTTCTTTAAATTGCACTTCTCACATAAGATTGACACTGGAGAGACAGGCCTAAAGAACCGAGTGTGAGTGTGAGTGTTGCCAATTTGATAGGAAATATTACTGTCAACAGGATGTAAATTCTTCTAGGAAGCAGGAGTTATTACAATGTTTGGAGTTGTACTTGCGTCGATTTTGTACCTTAAGCTGGAAATGCCAAATGCAAGAATGCACTTGCAGTTCCATCGGGCTGACATTAGTAGAGTAGATGCATCGATTTTCCCCCCCAATGCGCAAGCAACAAACAACCAACCAAACAACTATATCATACATTAAACTCAATAGCCCTTTGAATGAAGTTACGAACAACAAATATTATCAAAACAAAACCCCAAACCAAACCAAAGAACCCCGAGCAGTATGTGTAACCCATTACAACTAATCGTATATTCCCTCTTCAGGAAAGGCACAAACCGAATCTAGCATGCGTATTTTGACAAACACTGGTCCCCAAAACTACTACACAGATTCACACAAAGTGCTAACAAAACTTACGGCCTTTTAAGATACAGTTAGGTTTATCCAGCAACAGGGGTGAGTTGTTACTCTCTTTACTTAGACGATCAGTTTTTTCTTTGAATTTCATTTTCTTTTCCCTTTTTGGTACTTTCTTCGTTTTTATTCCATTCTACAATCTACCGTTGCCCATACTAGCCTTTACTTTCCTATATTATAAATACTACGTAAATAAAGCCATCTTTTCATATTCGATTACTATTGATACACTTAAGTACTTTTTTTTCTCTCGTAGAAGTACGCAGCCCAAAACATTCCTTGCTACGATTGGTTTTCCATAGATTTGATTTGATTTCATTCTTAATTTATGTACTTTACTTCATCCTCACTTTCATTCTCACTTTCGCCTCTATTTTTTGCATTAGAAGTATACTTTGTACTATCCAAAATTCAATTTTACCATACTTCATTCCTCTTTTTTACATCTCTTTTCTCGACAATTTCCTCAGTTTCACAGTTGCAAGTGAAACAGTAGAGTTTTGGTTTTTGCATGCGTATCCTTTGAATCATAATAGGGGTTTTTAATTCTGATCTTTTCATACGTAATGATTTGTTCATCCTCTAAGTAACTTCTCACTACTACTTTCTGCGACCATTTTAAATCTACTCCACTAAAGTATGTAGGTTTTTGAACTGATTTCTCTTGTATCTTTAGTTTGTTAAACAGTTTTTCGTACTTTCAAACTTGTTTTGAACTATTTATTTTCTTTCTCCAATTATAACCTTCTCATAATTTCACGTACTACATTCGTTATCTTCTACTACCGATCCAGCTCCGGCGCTTTGTTAGTAAAGAGAGCAAATAGTTTAGCTGCCCTTTTTGTACTTCCTTTTATTTCCTTTTCAAAAAATTCAATACTCGTAATACTCGTAAAATTTGATTCATTTGCCATACTTTTGCTCCCTCTCATTCAGCTGTAGACAATTTTGTTCCTCCCCTCCCGCTTTTCTGAAAAGTCAGATGAAAACTGCACAACACCAAGTTCGCAGTGCCAAATTCCACGACAGAGTGACAGATTTACAGGCCTGCAACATTATTAGTGCATAGAAAGAGTTGCTTTTAAACGTTTCGCTTTGCCCTTTTGCTAAGATGAGATGGATTGAAATATTCTCTCTGTCTAAATAGTTTGGTACATTAGGATGAAAATCTGTGTTACTCAAAATCATACAACACTGGTAGCAAACCCATTTGGCATTAAATCCATACAGTACTCCAAATTGCGATAGTAAACAGGATTCAATGGAACAGTTTTATGGCTCTATTGTTTCTCGAGCTTTAGTTACATTCTTTTAACAAGCACACAAAACAATTTCTATAAAATTCTGCTTACTGGAGTGCTAACCAAAGGGTAGCTGCTATTGTACATAATTCGTGGGAAAAAGCAACACAATATTTAATCAAAAACCCTTACATTACTATCTACTTGATCTTAAATTGTGAATAGGTGCTTCATGAAACATGTTTAATATTGGCACAAAAACGGTAACACATAACCCACACACACACACGCATACACACGACGCGACGCGACGAACTATACCGGCTGCCCTACAGAGACAATCAGAACGGGCGTTTCATTAGATCGAGATGAGATGCGATTGGCGATAGTATAGGTAAAAATGGCCGAACGACTCACCTCATCTACCTCATCGGACGGCCAGAGCAGGAGAGAAATCAAATTCACCTTCGCTCGGAGGCAAATTGCACCTGGTTTGCCGGGATTGGCAAGCAAGACTGAATAAATATACAAACCAAACTCAAAACACCATTCGAACGAGCGCGAATGCAGGACAGGGCGCATACGCATCGCTTCATAAACCTCCAGCGGCCTTTTGGTAGAGGCCACCTAAACGCTTCTAGAACAGCAAACTCTTGCTACCCCCCCTGCTCCACCTAACCAAACCAAATATCCGTCACACTTTGCGCATTAGTCATCATCACAGGGGAAAAGCGCTAAGCGCAACAAAACGAACACAATCACGAATCAGAAACCTGAATTTTACGCCATTGCTCTCCCCTCTCGTTCTTGTTGCGCAGTACGTTCGTTTTCCCGTTTTTACTTTTCTTATCTTCTACAGCTTCTAGTATTCGCTGCCTCCAACACCATTCCACCACACCACTTTACAAACCTCTATTACCTTGTTCAACTTGGTTCGATAGATTGATGCACAGTTTTACCTTTTTATCCCCCCCAAAACGCTTCAGTATACGAAAACGAGCAAAACCAGCCATATAAGAATACAAAAGTATACATATTCTCACCATAAATAAGACACTCACACAAGTAATCGCACTATAAATGTCATCACTTGCTGAAAGGGAGTTTCTTCTGTAAGCATAAGAGGTCATATGACAACATTGGGATTTAAAAACGTAAAAATAATCTTCAAATTAATTATCTCACAGTGACATCCATACAACAACATTCGGCATTATGCTCGAAACTCCCTCTCAAAACATGTATATCTAACTGCTGCCAACGTGGTACACGCTTTCTACACACTCTCACCTCGCAATATCTGGCAAAAAAAAAAACGCTACACAGATCTTGGCCAAAATCTTGCAACACAAACACTACTACTAACAGCAACAACAACAGCCTAAAGAAACTCCGACCAACAACGCTATATTTCTCGCACATTCAATTTTCAGTAGCTTTTAAGTAGCGCGAAATAGTAAAAATCGAACAGTTTAAATAAAAAACCTCACACAGCTTTCCCCACATATTCTTGCCCTTTTTGAGCGAAATTCTAATCCACCCACCATAAGAGGTTGGTGTGGTGTGACGGTCGCAATCCGAGAGACTGCCTCCAACTGCCAACGAACCGGAGAACGTTCTTTATTAATCCATCTTTTTCCGATTTTTCTTCTTTCTCTCTTCCTCTCTTTCTCTCTGTGTCTCTTACCTGCACAATGTTTCGTCCTCCCTTCCGATTCTGGCAGATCATTTTCAAAGAAAGTCAAAACAAATCTAGCTGAAGGAGTGCCATCCTATTTTAGAAAGAACCAGGGGGGGCCAACTCAGAGAGCCCCCATAAATTCACCTTCTAGTAGTAATATGGAGTTTTTAAGAGGCGTTTATGCATTTATGCAAGTGAGTAGGTCATCGGTAAGTATCACGCTGCGGGATGTAATTGTAAACTAACAACCATTTTCTAAGTGTCATTTACTCAGCACAAAAGTAAAAATAGTATATAGCGCGTGTGTAGTGTGACTGTGAGGAAAAATGGTGACTTACGTGTGAAAATGAGCTTCGAGTGTGGCTCATGCGGTTAAAGCCAACACTAATCATCCTTTCTTTCCAATCATGCCACCAGGTAAACCATGTAAAGACAGATTCTTCAATTTTTCGACTACACACCAATGCAACGGTTATCCTCTTGGTAACGTTCTCGATCGCAGTTACAACAAGACAGTACGTCGGAAACCCAATAGACTGTGTACACACTCGGTAAGGCACGGGGGAGAGTGGGCTCGGTTGTGAGGTAATCCCACCATTACGTTAACGTACATCCTACCCCTTTCTTGCCACCGTTTACCCTTCCCGCAGAGATATTCCAGAGGACGTCTTGAACACCTACTGCTGGATACACTCAACCTACACTGTGGTGGATGCATTTATGAAAAAGCAAGGCCAGGAAGTACCGTTTCCTGGGGTCGACAATTCACAACGAAGCGGCGCACTAACGATACGACACACTAAATACTACCAATGGGTAGCATTTACGCTGTTTTTTCAGGTAAGTCGGATCGTGTCGGGTCGTGGGATGAAAGCTTTTTGCTCCCCCCCCCCACACCATTTGTCCACCCATCTCGCACAGTCCCATCGTCTTCTACACCCCCGTTCATCACCGAATGTGTTGTGTTGTTGGGTTCGTTCTATTTTCTTTGTGTCGTTGTGTCGTGTACCTTTTTGCTGTCACACACCTCTGCTGCTGTTTGATTTCGAACAATATGTTCTGCACTCTCGCACACACGCACACAGCAGGAGAAACAGCAAACGACAGCATCCGCGGTACTGCATCGCTCTGTCTGGTGCTTCTCGATAGTTTTGGTGTGGGTTTGAGATTTTTTTTTTGTGTTTTTGCATTACTCGGAAGGTCCGGATGTCCATCCAATCGCACACCTACGGACCAACGGACCTGTCGAGAGAGTGTGTGTCTCTTATGTGTGTGTGTTTTCTTTATCTCGATGTCATATGCACTTGCCAAACACGTGTGTGAGTGTGTGTACCATTGAGCCGATGAACACTCCTCTCTGTGAGTGTTTGTCGTGTTTTAATTGCAACGTTTTTACTCCCACAACTACTGGCCAATTTCACCGCTCCCCATCTCCAGTGTACCACACGCTCCAGGAAGGTTCCGGTGTGTCCTTGCACAGCCAATTCAATGAACATTCGCCCCACCAAACGTCGTAGCGAACGGTGGTGGTGGTGGTGGTACAATTGCAAGACGATGAAGCATCCTCACCTTTCATCATACACGGTGTGTTTTTGTGACCCCGTTTTTTTCACCTCCTCACTCCCTCCATCCTTCCATCCTTTCCAATTGGAATATTTTCCATTTTGCGTCGTCCGCCTTTGAGTCCCAATTCCGATGGCCGATTGTTCTGAGATGTCAACTGCATTGCGCCGAGTTTTCCGGATTCCCAACCAGCCCGGCGCAACTATCCCGACCGACCGAGTGCTGGCTCAAGGATGTGCTCGTCCTCGAGGACACTGTGTGTGTGTGTTGTCCCCACAATCGCATCGCATACAGCAACCCGAGAAAGCGCGGAGGCATCACCGACGACAAGCGACGAGTCATCTTGAATGGGACCGAAGGATTACTTTAGACATTTCCAGTGATTGTCTTCGTTCGTTCGAACCAGGATGACTCTTGTAGTTTCCACTTGAACGCTGATCGTCGCACAAGGACAATCGTCAAATGCGCTTCCTGTGCTTTAGTTGTTGTGGCGGTCGGGGTGCGCTTCCTCTTCCAATGCCGCGTGTCGTAGCGCCCACAGCCCGAACACGTTCACTAGCCGCCACCTCGAGTGGCGCTCAAGAATCGTTCCTTGGAGGGTTTCGGTCTTGGAAACAGATGCTATCGTTTTAAACTTCAGCCTTTGGGGGTGGGAGGCGTTTGATTGAATGTGATGTTTGCTAACTGTATTACCATTCCAAGTGGCTGCAACGAGCCACGCGTGCCACACGTGAACAGAAAAAACGGCAATCATGAATTACAAATGCTTTAAATACACCTCGAACTACCGGTGAAGTCGATTAAATGGGTACACATTTTTCATCATTATACGCCGCCCGGTTGCGTGTCTGCTAATTTGTGACCCTTTGCCAGCGGCTCTGATCCGGAACGCCGAGATTTAGCATCTAATCTTGCAATCATAAACACTTGTCACACGAAACAATTAAATACACGCAACCCGAACAACCTCCCCCCTCAAGAAGGAAAAACGGGGAGAAGCAAATTAAAATTTACCGCAACCGCAGCAGCAGCAGGATTCCCCCGTGCGTCACGTGACGTGGTTCGTTTTGTAAGTCACGATTTGTGCTAATTTGATCGTTCCGTTGACAAAATCAGCGGCACTTTTATTGCCGGGCTTCATTAGGGCGCGGGGCAGTCGGGTGGCGGAAAGGGCGCGCACACGCAACCAAACCCAGAAGGCACACAAGTGCACGCGTTGCAGTAGCGGTAAGGGGGAGAGAAAGGGGCCGTTCGACGCCATGCCGTCGCTTCCCATTCCTACTCCCCCCCCCCTCTCTCGTTATCCTTAAAGCCATTGAAAAATTCATCATCCCGCAGCGAACCGGCAGTAGTGGTTGCGTAGTGTGTAGCGCAAACTGGCTGCGTACGTTTTGACGTGCTTTGGCCGGGCACGACGCTAATGCCGGTAGTGTCCCCTCCTTCTTCTTCTTCGCCGGCAAGGGGCACGCCAGATGGGTACGCCAAAGAAAGAGTGCAAACAAAAGCAACTAACTCCCCGTGGGTAGAGGGATACGCAACGGGTTTACACAGTACATTCCTTGTCAAACACATCAGAGACGCGGCGTACGCGGCAAAGGGTGAGCAGATGACAGTCGTCCCCACCCCAACCATGTGTGTGTGACGTAATCATTTTCCAATAGCCCCGAATTCCCCCGGAATGGCGAGAGAAGGGGGGGGGAGGAGGAGGGAAGGGGTGAAATGCTGATTTTCCCCGTGTTCATTTTAAAGCAATCAGCATCCATTTATAACGTCATCATCATCATCGTTCGATACACGCGCGCACTTTCGCGTTGCGCGAGTACAGCGCGAGTGAGTGTGTGTGTGTGTGTGTGTGTGTGTGTGTGTGTGTGGAAGTGATTCTTCGCCCGTTTTGTTTCCTTTTCTTTTCTTTTTTTTCTTTCTCTCTGGCGCAGCAGATCCGCAGCGGGGTTGGGGTTGCGTTCACTGTTGATGCCAGCGGAAGATACGATGGCGGCTCGAACATACACTCACACACACTCACCGCGCATTTTGAAATACGCAACTCATGTACCCGCATCTGCCTACGGGTACGTACAAACCGGTGCGATACATTAAACTCTTTCCAAATCGCTTTCCCGTGCGGTCGGAGGGGGGTGGGAGAAAAATATCGAAAAATAAACACCCAACTCTGCTCAGCAACCAGCTGACAGATGGGTGGCCGCCGGGTGCGCCCTCTCGCGTCAAACCGGGGAAGCTGGGCTGATTTTTTAAATCCAAACTTGAACACTAGGATCGCGTACGTTGCGTTGTGCGTGAAAGCGTCCACAAAACTTCACACTCTTCTCCTCCTCCTTTCGCTCCTGTACCGCAAGGGAATTGTAAACGCATCGCGATTGCAATTTTGCTGCAGTCCCAAAATAACAATGACCGTTGCAGAGTGTTGCAGAGAAGACACACACACACACACACACACACACACACACACACACACACACACAAACTCCCCAAAGGACAGCAAGGTCGATAATGAGCAGTGAAAAGCTTGACCCAGGCCACGATGACAAAGCTCCCATGTGCCGTCAAGGTGCGGAAAGGAAAGACACACCAAAACAGCGGGCAAGAAGATAATGGAGCAAAAGCCACGTCGGACCACCGGTATGGACCGTGCATCACACCGGGTTTGCGATAAGATTCGCCCTTCCCCGACCTGCTTTCCACGGTGTTATGCCTTTTTTTTGCAGATCCCCAATGGATTACTGGCCACAAAGTTGCGTACACTGCGTACACAGTTTGACGTATTGTATAGCTATCAGCAACAATACACACAAAAAACACGCATATTGGTTGATTTTTGATAGTGAAAGTGCAGCTTTCGTCAAACCCTTCATCCCTCCCATGATCGTAAGCGCGGAAATCGATCACCCCAGGATGATGTAAAACACATACTGAGGCGGTGGAAACCCCCCTCCTTTTTATAACCGCATGTACATACGTGCATGTATACAATCAGGGGCCCATCATGTTGCTTCTTCTTCTTCCTGGGAAACTGATTTTTCGAGGAAACGGGAGAGCAGTGTCTGTGTGTGAGTAAGCGGAACAGTAGTCTTTTAGTACTACCGGGCACGTCCACACCGAGCGCACAATGATTGAGGATGCATTGGTAATACAAACGCGCCAAGAATTAGCCATGAGCACCAACCACGGGGAAGCCCTAGGGGATGGGGGGGGAACGCATGAAAGAGACGGATTGAGTTACTGAAAATGTGTTTCCTTTTTTCCTTTTTTTTTGGCACAAAAGGATGTTTTTCTCTTGCTTTTCTTACTTGCTGACCAAGAGAAAGAGTGAAAGATGCAACCCGTCTCATGACAACAACAAAAAGTCGCACACACACACACACGCACATGCTGCTGCTGCGTGGTGCTGAGAATGAGATGGAAAATTAAAAATATCGCCAGTATACGCACAATCCGCGTCATCGGGAAACATGGAAGCGAAACCGAGGGTAGAGAGAGGGAGAAGGCGTTTGCGGAAACGAGGAATACGGAGGGAACTGTCTATCTGTGTGTATGTGTGTGTGTGTCTGTGGGAAAGAAAACCCCTTTTTCCTCCCTGTTTTAGTGTGGTCGCGAACTGGCCATCTCATGCTCTCTCTCTCTCTCTCTCTCTTTCTCTCTTGCTGTCCCAATTTCCCCCTCCATCCATCCCAGTAACTTGCCTTCCCTTCAGTGGACGCGCACACCAGTCGCCACCAGAGTGGCCAGAGCAAAGAGCACGCCATGTGCAACACAACGCACACATTACGTATTTATAAACATTTGAAAATCTTCAACAACCAGCACAGACACACACACACATACGCGTTCACACATATGGGACGAAAAGCATTTGGCCGTATGTGTGTGCGTACGCGATGCTGAGTGCTGTAAAACCACCGCTGGTGGTGGTGGTGCTAGTGGAGGTTGGCCTGCGGCGGAGGCCAGCGCTTGGCCAGATTGGCCATGGGCCACGCCATTGCCGCCGCGGCCAAGAGAGATATTTATGTTTAGAGCAGCGAGTGCGTTACTAGTGTGAGCCGAGGCGTCGAGACGCGAACAACGCCGCGTGTTCGGGTCCGGTTTTAGTGAGACCGCGTGAGATACGGCGCGCGCCTGGGTCGCGGGCTGCGTACGTCCCGAACTCCGTCACCCACCCCCCGTTCCGTTCCGTTCCGTCCGGTTGCGTGTGTGCCCCCGAGGGTGTACGAATTCATCCCCGTCGTCCGGCGTGTGCGTACCGTTAGTGCGTGTGTTTCAAACAATTAATTCCACCACCACATCCCGGGTACCACAACGGGCGTTAGAAAGCATCCCCCCCCCCATTCCCTTAACGTCTCATGGTTTTCCCTCGAGATTTCCCCCCTCTACTCCCCCAAACATCAAGGTAGTCAGTGAATCGTGCCGGCCTATTTCCCCGTGCTCAAATCGAAAGAAAGAAAGAATGAAAAAATACAAACGAGCGGGGGAAAACTCTAAAAGGTCGAGAGCGGGAACTGTGTACGACGGACTGCACGGATCGTGATCTGGTTGAGGCGAATTTGATGCTAAAAAATAAAACACTGGCCTACTACGCTGGCTGGCCGTTGCTGATCGCGTCGCGATGGTGTGCGCTAAGAATCAACCGTTGCCATAAGCATATAGTGCACGCGCAGTGGCTTGGGCCGGCGACGGCGAGGGGCGCAGCAGATACATAAAAATGCGAGCGTGTGTGCGAGCTCGGCTCAGCTCGGCCCAGTGGCCCCGCGGCCGCCCAATGTCTTGGCTCGTGTGATCCCGTGTGGTAATGATGAATATTTTTAATTACCCAACCCCTCCATCGATCGAACGGGAAACCCGAATGTCCAGACGGCCGCGGATACCCGCCCCCGGCCTGTGTAAAGCGAGACCTGCGAGATCGTTTTTGATGAAAGTTAGTTCCCCTCGAACTCGAACTTTGGGGCTGCCAATGATGATGGTGATGATGAAGCCAGAGGTGTGATGAGGGCATTCTGTGCCGCGTGAGCACACCACCGGACCATTAATCAAAAGCCGGGAAATGTGTTATTTGTTTTCTCCGAACGCAACAAACAACAAGCTGGCCTGGCGAGTTGGAGTGTGGAAAAATGTGCTGCACTAATTGAGACTGTCAGCCCCGTGTCAGGTGCAGGGCGGGATCGCAGACGACCTTTTTCTGCATTGTGCCAGTGGCCAATTGATTGGTGGTGCTCTGCAATGGCGAAAACAAAACAGAGGACGGGCTGACGTCTACGGAGCGCAGCGTCACTGTCACATTTGATTATCGGGAGAGGGAGTGGTTGCACGCGTTGCAGCCTGCACGTGAAGGACGTCGCGTTGTGAAATCGAGTGAATGCCGGCGAAATCGAAATGAAGAAGAAAACCGCGACGGGTGACTAACGCGGGCCAAACTCTCCCGGCTCCCCGGATGGATGGAGCTTGCATCGGACGCAGAGCAACGTGACGCTGACTGACTCACGGCACCTGCCAGTGACACACACACACACCGATGACGCTGTTTCGCGCAAGCAACAACGAACGGGGTGTAATCAGGCACTGCCGAACCGATATTTTCGCTGAAAAGCAGAGCGCGATCCAGGAACACGTCAGGAAACAAGCACAAGCAGCCGGACGTGTGCCGGAAGCGTTGTGCCTTGACAGTCCCGGAGGCTGGAGACGCGCTTCGTATCCGTTTCGAAGAAATTGAATTAACCTTGCCTCGGAATCGGAGCGCTTTGCAGTGATGCAGTGATAAACAAAAAACAGGGGTGGGTGGGAAGGTGGTGATAGTAACAACGGGTTCGAGTGCGTCACGTCGGCACGTCACGAGTCACCCGCTGTGTGAGACGCGCAAGATCCGGAAGTTGTTACCACCGGGGGGTGGGGAGGGAGGCAGAATTACTGCAGTTGATGGGCTGGAAATCGAATTGATCGATCGGCAATCGAATCCTTTCGTCTTTCTGTACCTCACTCTCTCTAACTCTCTCGGTGTTGCTAAGGAGGATCTTCATTATGTCGTTGCTCTTCATTCTTCAACGCCCGCCGGTATGTGACGGTGATGTTGTAGCAGTTCAATTTCATCATTATTCGCCGACGACTAAACGGGGGACTCCCTATTAGCAGTTTGGCAGCGTCGCGTCACTTGTCACCCAAGACGATCCCAAGAGACCCGACAGCAGAGGAAAAAAGCAACACCGATCGTGTTCCCATCGGGAGGTGCGAGGGGAGCAACTCATTAACGACGAGTTTTGCCGTCAGTCACCGCAGACACACCAGCGGTCAGCAGCGTCTCAGTTGATGGCTGATGATGGTCCGATCCACTGCTCGGGGCTGGTTAGCTGATATATTTTTACTCTTTCTAACGCACACACTGCCCCGCGGCTTCGAGCTCGTGGACGCAGGGAGTGGGGCTAGGCACAGGGAGCTCTCTTCCCCTCTATTTGCCCGTCCAGAGGGAGCGGCAAGGGAAGGCGAAACAGCATTATTCAGCACGTATATATATAAATACTGGCCAATTTATGTGTGCACCTCACGGCACGGCACGGCGAACCTCGAACCCGGCTCGAGTCGACTGCTCGGGGCATAAAGATTTATACCTCGTACATGTGTGTATCATATGGCTCTCCCCTTTCCCCTTCTTTTGCAACCCTCTGCCCGACGCTGTCCGACCCTTTCCCTCCCCCCCCCCCTTTCAAGCGCAGCGTGCGGAAAAACTTCTTCATTGCCGCGGCAGCAAAATATGTGAACTGTGTTCGGCTGCGTGCGTGCGTGCGTGCGTACGAGCGAGCGCATGTCTGTGTGTGTATGGTTTTTCACTCCGCGCACATTTTACTCCGTGGTCGTCGTGATCATCGTGTACGTTTCGCCTGATCGTGCGTATCGTACGTTTCGTGCTTAACGGGCGCTGCGGTTTATTCAGGTTTTTCGCTCTCCCTGTTTTTCCTTTTTTGTTCTTCGACTTTTCCCCCAGCAGATGCAGTGTGTTTGTGTTTTGTGTGTGTGCAGAGTGTGTGCGTGCGCGCGTGTATCGAATATGAGCAATCCAATCGAAAGGAAAAATTGCTTCATTACACACTACACGTGTTTCGAGGTGTGTGGACGTCGATGTTAAATAATGAGTACGATGCAGCTCCCTTTCTTCGCTCTCTCTCTCGCTCTCTACCCTTTGCTGGTTGGTATCACGGGAGTTGGGTGTTGGGGATTTATTAAAACGATGCACACGCTCACGTTGGAAAGAATGCAGGTAGCAACACCCGAATGTTGTGAGTCCGTCACCTAAATCATTCCGATCAGACAAATTTAAGCCAAACCCCCAAGCCCGTTCCCGTTTAGTGCACGAGGTGTTGACTGGTTTGATGGGCTGGGTGGGCAATAATGGGAGAGTTATGTTTATGGTTCGCGCCACCCTCTCAGCAGGGAAGGGTAAGCGATCATTCTCCTGCCCTGCGATCGCACAAGTTTGCCGTTTTCCAGCCCGATTGATCACCGATGTTAAAGTGCCAATACCGTGGTGCGTTTACATCATTTTCAATCGTTCCATTTTCCATAACGCCGTCTTTGGTACCGTGTTTGTAACGCGTCGCTTCAATGAATCCCTTGGTTGCCTTTGGTTTGGAGTTTGGAGCGGCAGCGCGACGGACGGATGTTAATGTTACACTGGAGGTAACAACACAAGAAGCAACACCACAGTGACAGTGACGTTTTGGCGAGCGCGCCCTGTGTGTGTGTGTGTGTGTGTGCCGTTCAAGTATTCCAAACATATCGCCCGGAACTGGTGGGGAACATCGATCTGCCATCGATGAATCGATCGCTTCAAGAGCTCGAGCGTTTGATGTTTTCCGCAAAAGACCCACACACACACACACACATGCGGGCACACCTCCTACACGGATCGCTTCACTTCCGCGATCTCGCGATCTTGCGGCTCGACATGCGCGGCCGCGCCTCAACAGCATAACAAATGGCCGGTGGTGGCCCGAATATTAACCAGCTTCAGAGCGAAAAAAAAAACATTCTATCTTATGAGGGTTTTGGGGAGGTTTTTCTTTTCGTCCCTGACCCCCCCCCCCCCATTCCGTCCTTACTTTGTGTGCTTTGCTCGAGACGACCAACGCTGCGCGGGAAGGATGGGAATGAAATGTGTCGAAAAGAGTTGGCAATGTATACACGGGCCCATTAAATCAAACACTGGAACAGGCGGGAACGTTTTGCTCGCCATTGTGCCTGGGGGGGGGGCCACCGGTAGCGACCATGTGTGTGTGTGTGTGTGTGTAGTTGCCTTTCCTGCACCGGCACAGAGGCGGCCGCCCGCGTTTGGAATGTTTGTGTTTTGACGATGGCGACCCGGGCCCGCCGTCGAAGTGCGTTGTTGGCAGCTCGCGTGCTAAATGGCGGCCATTTTTCATAGTGGCGGCCCTTTCCTTCCCCCCTCCACGGCTGTTACATTGTGTGTGCGCGGCCTAACCTTGGCAGAAATGGAAAACAATGCCGGCAGTTGCAAACGGCTCGCTCCAACAACCACACCACCACCACCACCAGCGCCAAACCGGAACGCATGCTGCGCATTGCCCAACCGACAATCGATCACAACCGCGCGAGGATCGTTTGCGGGCATTTGCACGTTAAGCACGAACCGGGATCGTTTAATGGTTTAAGGTGTGTGTATGTTTCCGTGTGTGTGGATGGGTGGCTTAATGGCCATCGACCTGTTACAGACCGATGATGACGAATTGTTGGTAGATCGCTCACGATCGCTTCGCCGCATCCTTGCGCTGCTGTTCGGAGGAGGGGAAAATTAGCCATTTTCCTAAACAATTTCCACTTGCAATAAACACCGAAGGGGGTCTTCTTCTCTATGTATTGGATGTGCAATCCTTCCCTGGTCACTATTTCTTCACCATTTTGTACATCACCCCATTGTTCGATCGCTCACCGCTCGTCAGCTTTATTGTGTGTGTGTTTTTTTTATTATTTCTTCTTTTCTCTGCTATCACCATACTCGCCGCCGAAAGTACATTATTTGTAAATGACACTTTTGCTTATTGTATCTATTTTCACCATTCACATACACTCACAAAAACACGCGCTCTCACTCATGCATACGACAATTGTTGGCAAGCAACTTGATAAACGGTTGTGTTTCACTTTTTCACGTTTCATTGTGCCACTTTGGTTTTATTTTTGTGTGTTTGTGCTCTTATTCACGATCTCCCTCTTTCTCTCTCTTAATGTATGTGCAAATTTTTCCTTCTTCTTTAGTGTGTGTTTTTTCGCTTTAATTTTCCATTACCCATTCGTGCCTAAATCATTCATTCTGATCTCGCTCTTTCCTTCCCCAAAATATTCGGCCAAAAAAAACACATAGGAAGGATTCCCAAGAGTCACCAAAGACAAAGATGGGTGAGGAAATGCCGATCCCGATCTCTTACCCATCGGTACGTCCCATATGTGCTTTAGCGCGTGCTTTTGCTTACACTCAAGGTACCGTCCGAGACTCTCTTTTACTACTCCTTCTTTTTTTTTCCTCCTATTCCGTCACTTTCATCGTGTGTCTTCTTCGGCAAAAGCGCGTCATTGTCGGTGTGTGTGTGTGTGTGTCATCGAAAACTGTTTCTCAAAGTGCTTGTGCCGCTGCCATTGTGCCCTGTACTATACGCTTCCGTCATTATATTCCTAGAACGAATTACAATTTCCTGTCCCGTAGGTTCGCTCTCTTCATCCCTCTTGCACACTTCCTTTCCCAAGGCAACAGCAATGTTTGATTCAATTCGCAAAACATTATCGAATCTGCGCTCGTTATCAGATTTCATTTCCCCTCCCATAGACACGGCCGGTGCCGTCAATGTCATTGCCTGTGAGCGTTAAAGACCTACGGAAAAAGTAAAAAAACACACAGGAGGAAGACAAAAATAATAGTGTATTCATTGCAGATCATTGGTGTGTGATGTGTTTTCCGATTTTGTAAGGAGCGCTCGGCGCTTGGGCAAGGCAAGTGTAATGCCATAGCGTATGTGTGTGCGCAGTGCAAATTGTTCTGGCAGGCTCGGCAATCTCGGCACAAGTGACACGGCGCTAATCTAAACACAAAACGATTGCGGGGAAAAGAAAAACACAAGAGCTCTTGCTCCGTTTGCAAAGTTTCGGCCAAACATTCGGTTCCCCCTTTTTGGCCTGTGCGCTCCACAGCATGCACGATACAAAAGAGCACATTAATATCAGAAACGTGATTATTGTAGTAAATCCTCCGTGGGAATCGGCATTTGAAATACTGGCGCCCTCGGAATGGCCCTGCTGCGCTGCGCTGCCACGCTATCCGGATTCCGGTCGACGGTCACCGGAGAACGGGGTTTTCCCTCTTTGAATCCGCTCCGAACGTGTGTGTTGTCTCCCCCCAGTGGGTTTGTTTTACTTTTCCAACACGGTTCAATAAGTGGCCCTTCTTTTGCTTCCCCTCTTGCTCCTTCTTCTTCTGCTGCTGCTACTGCTTTCATCATGCAGATGATTGGAATAATCATTCTCTCGATTGGTGGTGCGCGAGCTGAAATGTGGGTCCCACCGCGGTGGACCAAATATGAATTGTGACAGCACCGAGACCACCGAAGCACTAAAACACTGTGAATAAGACACACAAACACATGCACACACAGAGAGATAGAGAGCGAGCGCAGAAATGCAATTGGAAAGCCATATCGAACCGCCTAGCGAAATGCTGGCGAAACAAACGGATTCGGGTCGAGCCCTCGATCCGACGAGACTAAACCCACCGGGGGGTGTCTTGTTACTTTCTTTCCAAGCAGCAAGGGGGAAGTGGGAGGGAAGGGGGAAAGGCCCATATGTCTTGAAGACGCGCATATGTGTGTGTGTGTGTTTGTTCGGTACGAGTATACACGGGCAAAACGAGTGCACGGCCACGTCGCTCGCCTTGTCTCCTGTAGCGAGATGCCGCCATGCGCAAGGTGAGGAGGCAATGGGGCGCAGGGTGAGGCTGGCAAGAGTGGAGACCGCTCGTCTTTGCCAGCCGATTCGGGGTACGATTCGAAGACGAGTTTCCAATCAGTCACAGGCCGCCGTCGGCAGCGGAAGCCAGCCAGTAGAGCCAAAGTAAACGGTAGTAGCGTGCTGTTGCTGTGTAGTAAGTGAGCGTGTGTCGGTAGCGCCGTCGGCCCGCGAAACACGAACCCTCCTTCCACCCGACGGCCAAACGAGACGAGTAAACACGGGGGGAGGAAATAGGGAAGAAGGAAGCGAGGAAGGATTATTTTCATAGGCAAAATTTATCTGTCCCGTCTAACGATCGCGAGCGATCGAATTTACTATTTTGCGTGTGAGTGTGTGTTCGTTAGTTTGAATTTGTGTTGGGAATGCTTTGTAGTGTGTAGCGTGTTACTTGGCACCTTGCGGGCCCCTAAAAAGCATCGATTGCTTCTGCCAAAAAGATCACGACCGTGTGGCCAGTTCCCCGCAAAACCCGATGCTCCCCATCACGGCGTCACAGACTGTGCGCTGAACGAGAGACAGAGAGAGAGAGAGTCTCGTGTCAGTGTCTCATTTGTCTCGTTTTTCGTTCTTTACATCTTCGCAAGGTACAGACGGGATCGAAGCAAGCTTCCAGCCCTTTTTTTGTAGCCCCGTAATAGCAGTGCCACGTGTTGTTTGGGAAAAGCGTCCCATTAGCGGTAGCGAGCGCAGTAGTAGTGTAGTGCCACCGTGTAGAAACCGTGCTTCCGATCGAAAGTGTTGTTCGTAGTGCCAAAAACCCGCTGGACGTGAGGACGCGTAACGTATTGTTTTGCCAACGGAAAGATCAACCGCCACATGGAAGTAACGGACTGCGGGAGGAACGACGGTGCCTTAGCAACAGTAGCTGCCAATGACGACACTTCCGTGGCGAGACGCGTGTGCTCCGACGCGCCCAAGCGCCGATCCTCTGCTCGTACGCTGCTGGCGAGTGCTCAAAGCGGGCAACAATAATGGTGGTGACCTGTGGTGCCACTAGAACATTGGGCCGAACGAGTTTTCCGTACCACTGTCACCGCTGCCATTTGATGGACAAACTGTCGCTGCTACAGTCGGGCACTACAGTCGACACCGTGCAGCAACTGCAGCAACTCCCAAGTGCCACCCGACAAGCGGACGGATCGTGGCAGAAGGTGGCCAACGAGATCGCAACCGTGAAGAGACATTACCGCTGCTGCCGCTGAGGCACTGAAGACGCAAACGGGGTCCAAACAACGTTTACAACATATCACACTTTCTTAAGCTGTAGCATTTAAGCATGCCTCCGCGCGGCCGCCACATTTGTGCCTAAAGCGTGTGGGGGAGTTTTTCTCGAGATACCTGTGCGTGTGTGTGTGTGTGTCTGTGTGTGAGTGCGAGTGTGTGTAGTGTCCCTTCGTTTGTGTTCGTTTCGATGCGTCCCGTGTTAGCGACAGTAGCAGTAGAATCAAGCGAAACGCCGGCGAAAGTTCCAGCCTAGTCACTGCCACCCTAACCCCCCCTCCCAAACACACCCCAACATTGCCACAGCATAGGCAGGAAAGATGTTGGATATCTTCCGTGGCCTGAAGAGTCTCGTCAAGATCAGCCATGTAAATACCGACTCGCCCGTGTTCCGCCTGCACTACTCGATCACCGTGATCATACTGATGTCGTTCTCGCTGATCGTCACCACGCGCCAATACGTCGGCAACCCGATCGACTGTGTGCACACGAAGGACATACCGGCGGACGTGCTCAATACGTACTGCTGGATCCACTCGACCTTCGCCCTCAAGAGCCTGTTCCTGAAGGAGGTCGGCAAGGATGTGCCGTACCCGGGCGTCGGCAACTCGGCCGAGGCTACCGCGGCGGACAAGAAAATTTACAAATACTATCAGTGGGTCTGTTTCTGTCTCTTCTTCCAGGTGAGTGGTTGCGGGTGGGCGCGGGAAAGTGTACCGCCCCCCCGTGCGTGTGTGCCATTTGCGTGTGTGTGTGTTTTTACGTGTGCGTGTTCAATGTGTTGTTACCATGTCACTCTCTTGTTTAAATATACTCCACGACGAAACGGCCAAGCGACGTTTCAGCTCAGCAGCTTTGCAGCAGGCCGCTGCTCTTGCACAGTGTTGTTTTGGCTTGCCTGTCACACATCGTCGTAACGCGGCGCGTAAAGCGCCGGGACATTATTAGCGCCGTGTCGCAGGAGTTCTCCTCTGCTTTATGGGTCGTTTGATCGGGTAATTGAAGTGTACGACATCGAAAAAACAACTGTTCAAATATTTAACGCCGATTGAGTCTCAAACGAATGGGTGGCGTTGGAGAGGGGAGGCTTCACCCCCTTCTGCGCTCCGCGCTTTGCTGTCTCAAGATTGGATTCTCCCTGGGGAGGGCATTCCACCCCCTCTTAACAACACGTTGATGAATTGGCTAACCATTATTTCAATCGCTGCTCCGTCTCAATCACTTCCGTGTAATCTCATGTACTCATGTGCTTGTCTCGCCCACTCACACACACACATTGGTACGCACATAAACGGTACGGGAATTCTTCGACTGTGTTCTGTGTTTCGTTTGCGCTAGAAATGTCGCAATTACCACGTCGTCAAATGGCAGGCAATAAACTTCTGCCCGGCTGCCTGCTGCCATCGCCTTCGCTACACCCATTTCCCCCCCCCTCTCCCTCCCCCTCCCACACGCGTCCTTGAAAACGCACTCTTGCTACTGCTTGCTTGTCTGCTTCTCCCGCTCCCAGGGCTCCACCCCCGCTCATCGGCTGCCAACTGCCATTTGTTGTTTGTAATATTTTCGTTGTGTTCGGAATGCCGCTCCACACGCGGACAGTCCTACATACAGAGAGAGAGAGACAGAGAGAGAGAGCAGTCCGAGCAGTCGAAGCAGCAGCAGCCGAGTCGGCGTAACAGCAATTTTAATTGGCTTTGGCTTCGATCTGAGTACATCCTGGGATGAAGTCGACATCCGTACTGTCTCACCCCAACCCCTCCCCGCAGATACACTCCTTCCCCGTGTCTGCAGACGAACCTGTCAGACAGAAGCTGAGATGCCCAAAGCATGCGCTACCGCACCGTACAGACGAAATTAGTGCACTCCTTTATGTGTGTGTGTTTTTGCGTGTGTTGGTGAGGGAGAAAGAGGCCTTGAGGGATTTGTAGATGAAGAAAAAACCCCTTTTTGCATTGTGTTGCAAGACATGCGATTCCGAGTATCCTGTTCGCTTAATCAATCGCCCACAAACGATTATTTTCTAACAATTCCCGTTGAATCACGCCACAATTTGGTTGAAAAGTAGTATGATTCAACCTTTTTCCCCCATAAATACCGATTGGAACGTTCTATCGAGCTTAAAATCCTGCAAAATCCCACGGCCATATCCGTGCCACGGTTAGTGCCCTCGCCGTGGCAGTCGAAAGTCAACTCGAAAGCAGCACACCGACGACGACAGTGTCGTCGCACACTCGGTGTGTTGTGATGTATATTTATTTACCTTATCACTTTTAAAAGCACGTAAATCTCAACCAAAGTGTCGGTACACTCTACTCCCCCTCTCTTTTGCTGCCCTTTCTTCCCCCCCGAAACTCAATCGGCTGCTTCTTATTAGCATTCCGCGGCACCAACTGACTGGCTTTAGGATTACGATCCCCGATTTCAATGCTTGCTCGATTGCAGTGCGATTTCAAAATGTACGGGAAGGGGGGGTGGAGGTTGGTTGAGGGGTGTTTTAAATAAATATCATTCAAAGAGACGCCACCGTCCTGTCACGGCCCCCTGCCAGCCCGTTGAGAGCATGTTTCGAGCATGAAATGGAGGCGCCTGGTCGTTGTCGACGCACGGGCACGGTTTTTTTTCTGTTGTTTGTTGGGTTCGTTCCTTTCGCTCGCTCGCTTTTTTATTATATCTATATTACTTCCTGACCCACAGTGGATTCAGCGCAACTCCCCACGGGGTATCTCCCGCCCGGCCGCACTCGATCAGCCCTCTTATCTGTTTCCCTTCATCTGTCTCCCTCCCCCCTCCAAAAACCCCCATCAACACAACAAAAGTGCACAAGTGTGTACACTGTTTTGAATTTATTGTCGAATATAAATTTGAGAAGCGATTCATTTTTCGCGGCAGTAGAGGCAGCAGCACCACCAACACCTCTACCAGCAGGGACGACACACAGAGTGCTGTAAATCTACCCAATGCGTCTCGTTTTTGTTCTTTTTTTTACTAAACATCCGCGCCATCAGCAGCATTTGACGTTTTGTTTGGTCTAAAGGGAGCCCATTCTGCTTCCCGCTCCTCTTGCTCCTTTTGCCCACCGACAGAGACATCCCGCTGGTGTGGCATTCTTTCACTGGGGGGAGGGTTGATCACCCCCTCCCTTCCCCTTGCCCCATGGGAGGCCGACCTGTTTATTGTTGTGCGCTTACAGTGTTTAACTTTGTTCGATCGTTTTAAATCGGACTTAAATCTGAACTCGATAGAACTTTGTCGCGGCAATGCCAGGCTAATGATGAACCATCATTTGTTCACTGTGGGCCCCTCTCTCCCGAGTGTGGTGTGTCTTTCTTTTCGTGACATTTTGTTGCTAAAGAGAAGGAAGCGAGAGGGAGAGCAAGTGATATTGAATTCGGCCCGGCACCAGTGTACCCAGCGTTCCGGGGGGGAGCACTTGTCCGCGTGTTGGTATTTGCCCTCGTCCTCACTAAGCTCCGCTGCCTGGGGTCCTCATCGCCTCTTTTTTCTGGGTGGGGTAAGTGACCAGGAATGAATAACAATGCCCCTACACGGGCACTGAACGCACGCGGCGTGTGTGTGCGTTGTTTATTGTTTGCAAAGGGATGTCCGAACGTATATATTCATCGATAATTTATCGCGTTTCGCGATTGCCCCAATCCGTGCGTGCGCGTGTGTGTAGTGTTGTTGTATGTGCCCGTTCCATTTATAGAGAGAGAGAGAGCTGGCACGTTGTCTTGTGTTTGAGGGAAACGTTGCAAATGAAATTTATTACTACCAAATACCTTCTAAAGTACATAAAATTAACGTTTCATTCAATTCCCCGTGCATGATCTGTGCGTACCGTACCGCTCTGTGTAGCTTTGCTCTCTCTCTCTCTCTCATATCCCTCCCTCCCCCCCCCCTCGAAAACATCCCATTGTTTATATGGTGCCCAGTGGTGGGACAAAAAATAGCTATGACATCACAGTGCTCGGCATGAGCCATTATGCCCGCCGCTAGCTACCCGCGGCCAAGCTCGGCCAAGCATGACGGACAAATGGCTAGTCCGCGAACTAAAGCAGCAACAAAAAAAAAGTTAAATAAAACCCACCCCACCCTCTCCCTCATTGCCCCTCCCTCAGCAGCTGCACCCACCACCACCACCACCTGAGCACGGCAGGGTTGTGCAAAACGGTGGTGACCAATTTAAAACCATTTCACTCCTATCATTTCGTCTCCCGGCGGCAGCAGCTCCGAAACCGAGGGTTTTGAATTTATTTTGCATGAAATCGACTCCAATTTTAATTTTATTTCTTGCAACCTTTCTCTCCTTTCTCTCCTTTTTCTATTTCGACCGTGTGTGTGTATGTGTTTGCCCCGTTGTCTGTCGCTTGCCTTCCCCTGATCCTTTCAAATTTGTGAGTCAAAAGTCAACCTCCCGGGATAGGTAGGCACACAAATGAACACACAGACAGACACAAGCAACAAAAAAAGAGGACACAAAGCGGTTGCAATTGTCCCCGGCGAGAAAGTGAATCGCTCGAAGCACCACCACTACCATCATGAATGCACCAGATGTGACCGAATTTTAGAGGCAATCTTGGTCGGTCAAACAAGTCGCCGCAGGAATAAGGAGAAACAGAGAAAGACAGAGAGAGAGAGAGAGAGCCCGACTCGGTTGCAAAATAAAGCAAAATTTGTTGGCACACCAAGGCACAGCAGCGGAGAAGGTGGAATGGGGGAGAAAGGAGGAAAAACAGGCCAATGAAAGCAATGCTCCCAATAAGCGGTCTAGCGATCCTTTGTGTGATTGTGTATGTGTGTAGAGTGTAGTGTGTAGTGTTGGGGAGAAAAACGGGAAAATTTCTATGTGGCCGGATAAAGGATTATGCTTTGCCTCCTTTCCTTTCTGCCACCACCGCGAGCACAGCGTGCTTTTTCCCGGTCGCTTCGTGTTTTTGTTGATCGTGCATATCTATCATCGTTTGTCGATAACAATAGCCTCCTTCTCCCCACTACACACACACACTCACAGCAGGAGGACACGTTGCACTGTGTGCACTGCAGTGGTACATGATACGCCACACACAAACAGGCACACACACTCGTGTACGGGAGGACGGGTTGCACACGTACGAAAGTCCACTCAATCACACCGCATCCTTTCCCTCTCTTGTGTGTGCTCTCTTTCTCGCTCTCTCTCTCTCTCTCTCCCGTTGCAGTAGGCAGCATGCTGTGTGCAGCTACTGTAATGAGACAATACGATGCGCAATGATAACTTTGTTAAATAGCTTTTTATCATGTTAACTTGGCCTCCCCGCTGCCAGCACAGCGCGGCAACTGCTGCTGCTTTCCCACCATCATCGACCTACATTACTCGATCAAGGGCGACATGGGGCGATAAGAAAGGCGGGATGGGAATGCGAAGAAAAGGAAGAAGAAATGCACGGAATCGACACACGGAGGACAAAGGGCGGTTCTACCAAAGGCCACTGTGTGTGTCTGTGTGTGTGTGCATGCTCAATCAAAAGTTATTGATGGTCAATATTGCCGAAAAAAAAGAAGTTGTACACCGTGGCCGCAAAACCGCCAAAAGTTTGCGGTTGGCCTGTTTAACTTTTAGCTCATTCCCATCGCTCCAACAAAAAAAGGGCTCCAACAAAAAGGGCACAGGGAGCTCCCAGTATTTTAAGATTAGGGGCTTTTGAGGAAAGGTCGATTAAAGTGCATCGATTTCATTAGCCATTCAATTGATGGGGCAAATTTAATTTTGACTTTCTACGAGCGAGCAAAACTCAACCCCACACAATACCAACCCCTGGGGTGAGATTAAAAGTAAGTAAGCACACAACGTGTTTGTTGACGCAATACCTGTGTGTGTGTGTGTGTCTGTCCCGGACGTAAATGTCTCACGCACGACGACCGGGTTTGTTTATTTGGCTGGCTGGCTAGTACAAGTCGTTTTCAATCTCCCAAAAATGTAAACCAAAATCACGCAACAACAAAAAAACAGGTTTCATCATATTTCCGATCGATACATTAACCAGGCGGGAAACGAGGGGGAGAAATTTAGAGTGTATGTAGAAAGGAAAACACACACACACAGACACATCGATACAAAGAATTCGATCATCGATCAAAGCGGCACAGAGCGGAGTTCACAAAAATGAAGTCCCGCAAAAGAACACTCGCTCGCTAACACTCTTAAGCAAACAAGAAAATATTGTTCCTTTCGGGAGCGGTTCAAAGCCAGTGACAGGAACGACTTTATTTTGCATTGAAACAACAACAACAACAACAATAGTAACGGTGAAGGAAAAACTTCAAACACTGCTTTTCAGACTGCTTTGGAGCGCGGCGATCGCGCTGGTTGGTGTTTGTTGTTTTGGGGCTAATGTTTTCCTTCGGACGCACAGCACAGAACAGAACACAATCTCTGGTGCAGAAGATGAATCGAACCGTTGTACACTGAGAGGAGTAGCTAATATGGGTCTGTGTGGGCCGGTGTTGTGTGTTCCACTAGTCGGAGGAGTTGATGTTTATTAAAGCAGAAAGAAACATTCCAGCTCTACCCTCTG